>NW_018234228.1:0-2452 GCF_001263595.1 Phalaenopsis equestris
GCCGACGGCGGGTTTTTCCCAAGAGTCCAGACAAATAAATACTAAATGCTCACCGACGGCGCCCTCGACGCCGCCAACATCGAGACCGGCGAGATGGCGGTTTCTGGAGTTTGAAAGAAGGTTTTTGACAGGTTTTTGGCAGTTTTTCGGCAGGAGCTACCCCTTTTAAACTCCCAAATTCAATTCCTAAGTTCATATTTCTCCCAAAAATGAAGTGAAACTCCATCAAATTCAGTCATATGACGTCCAATTCCCCTGAAAATCCCAGAATACGAGTGTTCAATCGGAGAAAGTTCATTAGTACGGAAGCATGACAAATCTTCAATAAGGTACTGACGAAGAAAAGATTAATTAAGGAACGAGGATTCGTAAATCGAGGATTAAATAACCCCTCGACGGCAATTGAAGAGACGATAGTGTGGTAAAGATAGGAAGTGTTGTGCTATACTACCGCCGCCGTGGTTGTTCCTGTGGTGAAGGAATTTTATGCAAATTTGCATGGAATCAACCAGGGAGTCGTCTATGTGCAAGGTAGATGGATAACTTTTACTCCTGTACGGTTCAATGAATTATATATGATCGAGAACGTTACTGTCTGCCATTATTCCAACTTCGTCCTGAAAAGAAACCAGATGAATGAGATTTACCAATATTTAACGGACGAAACTGAAGACTGGGAAATGAGAAAAAATGGGTATGTTAGTTTTTTCTGCAACACTGTTAAATCCCATTTTGAAACACTGGCACTTCTTTATTTCTGCAAAACTGTTACCGACAATGAAAATCGGTAAAGTTTCTAATGAAAGTGTTATTTTGAATTACTGCATCCAAATGGGACTGTCGATCGATATTGGATCAATAATTGTGAAGTCTCCAAGTATCTTATGAGAGTTGGGAAAAGGTACTTCTACCATGGAAGCCTTTAGACCCAACCGAGAAGTTCCCAACCAATGAAGATGAGAATGATATGATTATTATTGTAGATCAATCGTCTCATAATTCATTACCTATTCAGCCTCTAATTCCGTACAAGACACTAATGATCCTACACCGAATCAAGAAATTGGAGAAAGAGGTACAAAATTTTATTAATACAATTAACAATATCTCTGATTTTTTTTATCATCTAGACTGGAGGATGAAAAAGCATTTTGATCACTCTAGACATATCAAACAAAATTTGATAAGATTGATGAGAAAGATGGGATTGATAGAAGTGGACTCTACTGAAGAATTCCCATACCGACCTTCTATAACCTCTTCATTCATGTTCAATTGATGGGCGATATCAGAGGAGAAACAAGCACTGAATCTATATGTCTATGTGTGTGATTTGATTTAAACTTATGTGTTTGCTTTACTTTTTAATTTTGCTTTTAGATCTCAGTATAGTTGAGATTGGGCATAAAATATTTTGTTTTCAGCGTTTAGAGTATTGTGGCTTGGATTGCGACGTTGAATTGATGTATTTAGTTTGAGAAAATACCAAACTTATGTGTGTCATGTAACATGTATTGTAACCCTTTGATTTAAAATATAATTGTTATGTTTTGTGTTGTGAATGTTATTTGTGTTAGCACATCATTTAATCACTTAAAAATTTATGTCTGGAATGATTAAACAGATGTCGACTAGGCTTGAAATTTATAAAAATTAAAAAAATCTAGAAATTGAACCAATTTTGCAATCTCCCTGACGATGCCATCGATGCCGCTGGATTTTTCCCTAGACTTAAGCTATTTAATTCAATAAAGCTCGCTGACGGTACTGAAGACCCCACCAACGGTGAGATACCAAAAAAACACTTTTAACCACAATTTTGACCAGTCAACCGCCACTATTCATCATCCCCTTCCTCTAAAAAATGAAAATTTCGATTTAGGGCTTGAGAGATCTTAGATTTGGGGCGATTTCAAAGCGTTTAGATATCAAATTTTATAATCCCTTGGTAAGAGCTTCATTCCAAACTAAAAATATTTGATTTTCACCATGAATTTCTTCCACATTGAGGAGATCCGAAAAATTTAAGAATGTGAAGGAAATATTGGGAAGAAATTCATGGAATTTAGTTTTGAACACTTAGAATCACTCTTGGAAACCATTATTTGCATATTTGAAGTATATTTTGTAATTTTTCTATAATTTTGATTAGATTGAAATAGCTCCACAATAAAAGAGGCGACTTATGTTTGATGAGTCTCGCTTCGTCAATGCTAAGGCTCAATCGAGGTTTACTTCAGTATTTGAAAGAAAGAAGTGTATACAAGATCGAGTTTTTGAGAGTACAGGAGGAGAAATTGAACGAGTTATTACCGAGTGGAGGTGGGAAAACTTTTGCTACACCACCAATAAGGCAGCTACAAATATTGTGAAAGAATTCTATGCCAACGTAGTCTATTCTGAAGACAGAATGAACGGAATCGTTTAAGTGCGGGGATTTTCTGTTGAATTT
>NW_018234229.1:0-809 GCF_001263595.1 Phalaenopsis equestris
CTCCTTCTATTGCTCATCTTTATTAAATTTTACTCTATCTCTTGAACTCTCTTGAACTCTCCTTGCTCTATCTCTCTCTTATCTTCTCTCTCACTCTCTATGACTCTCTCACTCTCTGTCACTCGCTTTTCCTCTCTCACTCACCATATCTCTTTCTTTTATGCCCTCTCTCCCACTCTCTGTCTCTTTCTCTATCTCTCCCTCATTCCAACCGCCAAACACTCCTTCCCTACGACTCCTTCTCTACAAACTTTTTTCTCCCTCTTTATCTCTTTTCTTCTCTCCATTTCTCTCTCCCTCCCATCTCTACTCTCCCTATGAACTCTGATACATTTTCTCTCTCTCTTTTCCTCTAAAACTCTTTCAATCTTTCTTCTCTCTTTTTTTACTCTCTCTCTTTCTCTCCCATTTCTTTCCCTTTTTTGCACTATTTCTATCTTTCTTTCTCCTTCTCTTGTCTTTATACTCTTTCTCTAAGTCCATTTCTTGCACTCTCTCATTCTCAGTTGCTCAGTTGCTTTTGCGCTCTATCATCTCTTCCACGCCCCTCTCTTGCAATCTCTATCTATCTCTCTCCGTTTCTAACTCTCTCTCTCTCTATCTTACCTAACTCTCTTTCTAACAAGAAAGAGGAGAGAGGGAGAGAAATATTACAAGAGAGTGAGAAAGAAAAAAAATAGGGGGGGATGGGGAAAAATATTTTTACCTAACTCTCTTTCTCTTCTCTATCTACTTTCTCTCTCACTCCCTGTCAACTCTCCCTCACTTGCTCCTTCACTCCCACTCTCTCTCTGTCTCACACTCCCTCC
>NW_018234230.1:0-6512 GCF_001263595.1 Phalaenopsis equestris
AAGATGTATTTCGGTGGTCTAGATCAGACACCACACGTAAATTTGCGTGTGATGTCCGCATTCAATAAGCGCGCCTGACGATGATTGAACAATTTAGATTCAAAAAATGGGGTTTTACGTAAGAAACTTACATTTTTGGTTGGTCGGGGCATTTTTCAAGCCCCCACAATGAGTAACGTTTTTCTTTATTGGGTCATTTACATACATACCGACCAATCTTTATGTATTTACATATCTAACACCTAATACATTTATACCATCCAAATCATTCATATCACCAAAAAAAAAAAAAAATCATATTTTCAACTTAAAAAATGAAATTTACTTTTTAAGCATAGATAAGGTGGCATATGCAGAAATTGAAGTTTAGGTTTTAGATATGTAAATATATAAAAATTGAGTGGTATGTATGTAAAAGATTAAAATTTCAAATTATGAGCTATATTATTATCACTTAAGATAAAAAAATAATACTATTATCATATCGGCATATCAAAATTTTAGCATTTTTAAACTTTTATAGAGGCTGTTAACTGAAGCGTGATAGTCATTAAATTTTTCAATGTAACAAATTCCTTCCACCCCCCTCCCCCTCAAAAGAAAGGTTGGTTCTGTCGATGATCCCATAGAAGATCTTGATGACTCACCCAAGTTAGAAGAATGTCCACTTAGTCTAAGAAGGCACTCACCCGACTTTGAGATGCTTGCTTAGGTCAAAGATAATTGACATAAAAACCCACCTAGCTCAAGAAAGCTAATTGTTTGATTTAGAGAAACTCACCTTGGTCAAAAACACTAGCCTTACCATGGAAGAGATTTGTCCTAGTCTATAAGGGAGCTCATTTTATTATATAAAAAATCTTGTGACTCTTTCTTTATTGCCATGCAATATTATACAACAAATTGAAATTAGTTGATTGAGAGCATCATCTTGATCAATGCTTTAGCCATGAAGACTTAGTCATTGATGTCCATTTTTATTCTATACAGAAATCATTTGTAGAAACATGCCACTACACAAAAAATGATCATTTTTGTAGAACTGATTGATTATTTTGTAAGCTTAACCAACATACTAGACTAGAATTTTTCTAATTATGTAGCATGGCATTACATCAAGACTTAGTCAGTGGTGTCTATTTTTATCCCAAAAAGAAAATTAATAGCAAAAATTAATACTTAATAATTTTTTGATATGAAATTTAAGTAATTGTCATTTCGGTGATTCTAGTTTTACCTCTCAGTTGTAAACACATCCAAGAAATCTATCGCTTCAATAACTTAGACACAAAACTACTTATTATGTCATAATTTGAGTAAAATTTCATTTTTATATAGTGTAAAAAAGGAACTCATGAAGAAGAGGAATTAATGATTTGGCTAGCTATAAATTCTCGCTCTATCAGTGGAAATATAAACATAAAACTAAAATCATGGATATAAACTATTTATCATTAGTGCTTATTTTAGTTGTTTTTTTAAACATTTAAAGTTTTAATAATTTTTTTTTAATTTCCATAAGATGGCCAAGAATAGTCCATGCCTTAAAATTTGGCTTCTCCTTTGGCATTAAAGGATTGCGTTATGCAACATCAAAGCTTAGTATTTTTATGAGTTTGGATAGAAACCCTTGCAAAGGCTAAGTCTTGATGAGGCCTACCAAATATGACAATTAAAAATTTGAGATTTCCCAATAGAAGGCACTATAAACCTTGGCCCCTAACCTCTACTAGAAAGTATGTTCACTCATGAAACTCCCATATTTCTATTAATACAATTCAGATTTATGTAGCTCATCATAAAAAAGAATATTATGATTGGTTATTAAGTATGATTCTAGAGTTATGTTGTCATTTCATTTCTAAAAAAATAAAAAAATTATAAGCACCATATACGTTTAATGTCAAAAATTTGCTCCGTGCATCTTTATAGGAATCTTTATAGGATAAGTGCTCACTATCTCCATCATTTGGATAGCTCTAGCCTTTCAAAATGTGCTATGCACTCCTCAAAATAGGCTGATATTGCACCATCCATAGTTCACCAAACTTTTATTCTACTCAATCATGCAAATTTAAACATAATACATTTTTACTACTTAATGAAAATATATTTTAATACTCAAAAAAATTAATGAACTTCATAGAATGTGGAGTAAAATAATTACATAGCCACTTTGACTTCATTCTCTTAATTGACTCTTCTAACATAACTTTTATAGGTTATGATAAAAAAAGAGACTAGGTGTCATGGCCCAATCAGATATAACCTATATACGACAATAGATTATATCATGTCGAGTGCGCAACAGATTTTTAGCCCAAGATCTATTGGAAGAAAGTTCTTTTATCCTCTAATTTTCATTACACAGAGTCACTAAGTCATCGATAGTAATATAAAATAAAACTAAAGATTATCATCCTTTCATTTTCTTTATATAAATCAAAATCATTTACATCTAAAATATTTATATATATTAATCATGATGTTCTAATAATCTCAACAAAATATATAGATTTATCATTATCACAAAACACATATATTAAAATATACCTCTATCAGCAATACTAGCAGCTCGCTCCACTGTAGCCTTACTCCTTCATAAAATTATGTAAAAGCAACCAGAGTAAGTAGATAGCTCGGTAGGTTTCATGAAACGTACAACTGAAATCAATGCATGGGAATAGAATAATATGCATGATTGCATCATAACCATATTATGTATGTTAAACCAATAAGTGTATAGGTCACCAAACACGCATATGTATACTGTAAAACATGTACCCGTAAGATGATATCAAATCACAATAGTAACAATGCATAAAATGAATATAATCAAGCATAACTATCATCACACACATACAAGTTAGGTGATCAGACTGATCATATGTGGTGTTTTCTCTATATCAACCATAATAGAACATGTTCAATATCATATCATATCAAGTCAATAAAAAATTGTCAGAATAGTCAGCCAGACAGTAAATTATACGGGACTCGTTATCCTCAGCTCAACGACACTCATATCATATCATATTCACCCCTTATAACTCCCAACATGTATCAAGTTTACACCACTAACCAATTTGAAGGAAAACTCGTTAGGCCATTTTCTTGTGCAAAGAAACATATCTCCGTAAACCTAATAGTCAGTCTTTCTTGCACGCACGCATTTCTCAATATCATATCATTTCAAAAAGTTGTAATATGCTCAACATCATAGTATGTATATAAAGCAAACATATACAACAACACCATGCAATAATATGATCAATTTATATGCACTAATAAAAATAGAAATTGCATGTTAAACATGTATGTCGTCTGCTTTGTGTCAATATTTCATAATATAAATAATTTTAATTACACATTTATAAAATTTTATATAAATTAAATTAGGACTTTTTCCTCAAACAAATTAAATATCATGTAAAAATTCAATATGCATATGATAAAATGACGAAATCATTGAAATCAGAGATATTATTTTCTCCTCATAGTTTGGAAGAATTTACTTGATAAATGAATTTAGTGGGTTTTATACAATAAAACGTGTCAAGGATATAAATGTAATTATCCAATTTATTTGGTTTAAACTGCAAACTTCAAATAAAACTCTTAAGATCTAGAACTCCACAAACAATGAAAAAATAAACCTATTAAAGGTCATCACATCTGAGACATTCATGAAAAAATGGATGTCAAATGACTCCATAAATAAATTTATGCTCGCACATATATATATTTCTTAAGTAATTGTAGTTATACAATTAATCTTATATATTTATATTTATTTTATTCTAAAAAATATAGAAAAATCATAATAATTAAATTTCATCATTTTCTATAGTTTGATGAATATGATTTGTAAATCAGGCTTATAACAAAGTCATAAAGATTATTCAATGTTTATAGGTCAAATCATTCTTTTATATATTTTTTTGTATTTATTTATTATTTATTAATAAATTATTTTGAAAATGATTTGAAGTCCAAAAATAACATAGAAGTGCATCTTAATGGACATATTGAAACATCTATTAATAAAGTACAAACTTGAGTATTGTAGTTAATTCTCAAATGTAAGAGTTTTGATTATCACAATCTCCCCTCCTTCAAAAAATGTAGTCCTCAACATTCTAATACTTGTAGCTTATTCAATGAACAAATCTGGGTATAAACATCTTATCTAAGACTTTCTCTCTCTTAAGTTGTATTTTTAGGTTGTCCGTTAGTCATTTCTCGTTCTTAGGAGTCCATATGATCTCAACTACAACACTCTCAAATCAAATAATCATACATAACAACACAAATGATATACATGCAAGCATGAACAAAATAAAATATGATACTTAACCTACCCAATTCTACTACCCAACTCATAATCAATCCTATGGTTTTATATTTAATCAATTCCTCCAAACACTATTGTTTCAACACCAAAAATTTTGCACGACTCAACCTGATATAACCAATTTACGGTAATAGATTATACCATATCGAGTGTACAAAATATTTTTTAGCCCAAGCTTTATTTGGAAGAAATTTCTTTAATATTCTAATTTTCATTACACAGTCACTAAGTCACCAATAATACTATAAAATTAAAGCTAAATATCATCATAATTTCATTTTATTTGTATGCATCAAAACAATTTACATCTAAAATATTTATAAACATTGATCATGATTTCTAATAATCTCAACAAAACAAAAAGATTTATCATGATCACAAAATACATATATTAAAATATACCTCTATCAGTAAGTACTAGCGCTCACTCCACTGTATCCTTACTTTTCCTTGAAAATATATAAAAGCAATCAGAGTAAGCGAATAGCTTAGTAGGTTCCAAGAAATCTACAACTAAAATCAATGCATGAATATAGAACAATATGTATGACTGAATTATAAACATGTCATGTATGTTAAACAAATAAGCCTATAGGTCATTGAACAAGCATATGTATATAGTGTCAAACTTGCACCCGTAATATGATATCAAATTATAATAGTAATAATGAACATATGCAAGTTATGTGATCTAGCTAATCATGTGGTGTTTTTCCTATATCAATTATAATAAAACAAGTACATTATCATATCATATTTTGTCAGTAAAAGCTGTCAAAACATGCAACTTGGTAGCACAATACATAGGAGCCGTCACCCCCAGCCTACCAACACTTATATCATAGCATATTCACCCCTTAATAGCTCCCAACATGTATCAGGTTTACACTATTAGACCATTTATAAGAAATTTCATCGGCCTACCCTTCTGCTCGGTGTAATATATCTCGACCAACTTAAATCATAGTAGCTAGCCCTTCTTGCACACACACATTTCATAATATCATATCATTTCAAGCAATTATAATATGCTCAACATCATAGTGTATATGTAAAGCATGCATGTACAAAAAAATAGAGATATCCATAGTACGTACTAATATGACCAATCTATATACACCAATTAAAATAGAAATTGCATATTAAATATGTAAGTCATTCTTTTTGTGTTAGTATATCATAATATATATATAATTTTATTTAGATTTTAATAAAATTTTATATAACTCAAAATAGGATCATTTCTTTAAGAAAATGAAATGCCCAATGAAAATTCAATATACATATGCCAAAATGTACAAAATAGCTAGGACAACAACATATTAAAAGTTACAAGGTGAAAGTTTCCAAAATATAATGATATCATCAATTATTGCAAGTTTTGAATAATTAAAAGTTAAAAAATACACAAAATGACAATAATTACTGAAATCAGAGATAAAGTAACGGTAGCCTACATTGAGCCGGTTAATTTTTTTCAACCGACTCTTTACACGAAAATCAATGTTTGACCCCCAAAACTGTGCTTCTTCTTTCTCTCTCCCTTTTTTTCTCTCCCAAATTTTATTTTCTTCTCACGATTTGAGAAAGTAACATGCATGGAAGATTTTGATGAAATGGATTTAGTGGATTTATATTAAAAAAAGTGTCAGAAATATAATGTAATTATCCAATTTGTTTGGTTTAAATTGCAAACTTCACATAAAACATTTTATATCTTGATTTCCAAAACTCCAAAAAATATCAAAAAAATAGTTTTAAAAACCGGTTGTCAAACAACTCCAAAAATAAACTCATGCCCACACATGTACATTTCTTAAGAAGGTACAATTGTATCATTAATCTTATATATTTATATTAATGGTCATCATAAAAATATGAATAATCATAATAAAGCAAAATTTATCATATGCTATATTTTGGTAAAATAGTTTATAAATGGAGCTTATAGCAAAATCATAAAAAAAATATTCAGAATTTATAGGTTAAAATTTTCTTTACTATATTTTCCAGTATTTTTTATTTATTAACCAATTATTTTGAAAATTATTTAAAGTTAAAATAACATAAAAATACATCTCAATGGACATATTGAAGCATCTATTCATAAAGTAGAGGCTTGGGTTCCCATATTTAAAAGTCTTGATTATTGCACTAG
>NW_018234231.1:0-2455 GCF_001263595.1 Phalaenopsis equestris
ATTGATTTTTCATTGAAGAGTTATGTGAGTGGGTGCCCTTAAGGCATGTTGGAGTCATTTAATATTATGGTGCCTGGAGTTATAGTTAGGCTTGTAGTACTTAAAAATATTAATCACCAATTATATCATTTTCTAAATTCAATCAACTTGAGTTAAAACATCGAACCTATGTCACTACCAAGCCTTTAACAATCATAATTAGTAAAATGGTGATTATCAAGGTTTTGATTTGAGTGATGCGTATTCTTATCCTCAATTTTTGGCTTGAGGAAAGTGAATTATCATCTTTCTGCTTAAGCCCATCACTTAAGAATCATTTGATCTTTAAGTGACTTCCGAGTCATGATGATTAGGAGAATTATGCTCTTAGTTGATGTTGTGCAAGGGTGTTGAATGGCTTTCTACCTTGTAGCCCTATTATATTTCAATCATCCAAACATGTTTATTAAGATCAAAATTACCCATTTTCAATTTGATAATCCTAAATTTTTTATTAAGGCACCAAAGTCTTAAAATTACCACTTTGCCTTTATGGAACTTAACCTCATAACTCTTTAAATATAACTTAAATGATTTTGATGGTTTAAAGTGTTACATCCATGTGGTAATTAGAATATTAGAGGAGAACATGTGGACCTCTTAAGATTTGATTTAATTTAGATAATTTTTTAAATTTAAGAAATAGGATTTCCAAAGGTTAATTAATTTAATTATCCAAAATAAAATTGCTATTTATGAAAAAATTATTAGAGGTTTCTTAAGGTCAGCGAAACACTTAGGCAAAATTTCATGATTTTTTGGATCAAATTTCTATTTTTATTATTTAATTTTTAATCAATTTCAATGATTAAATAGAATATAAAATAATATTTTAATTGAAAAAATTATTTTTATACTTTTATGAGACTCCTTTTAGTTCAGAAAACTCAAAAAATTAAATTTTATATTTTTTTTATTTTTAATTTATGTAATATAATTATTTTAGTGAGAAAATATGAAAAATTCATTTTTAAGCCTTTAAAATTTATTTTTAACTTACAAAAATTAGGGAAAGTATTCTAATGAGTCCCAAGTGATCAGAAAACAATCAAGAACATTTTTGAACCATTTTAGTATTTTTGAAAATTTTAATTATTTTTTTAATTCAAAATATAGCTTAAAAATAAAGTATTTTCTCAAAAAAAAATTTTATTTTTCCTATGTGCCCCGGATCATAAGGAACTCAGAAAACCACTTTTCATAATTTTTCTAAGTATATTTTATTTAATATAGTTATCTTTGTATAAAAATGTAATCTTTTTAGAAAATCAACTTTAGTGCATAAATTAAACCAAATAAATGTTAACTTTTTACAGTGAGTGAACATGATTTTTCTACACAACTTTTTTAGTAATTAGTTTACTTAACTTTGTCTTTTTAATACATTTCATTTAACATTCACTCTATTACTTTATATTTAAATTTATCACTTCACTTATGTAGTTTAAAATTATAGTTCACATTTAAATCTTAAGAATTTACTAATAGGCATTTACAACTTCCCTGTGGAATCGATATCTAGGACACCATTAGAGCCCTTTATTACTTGAGCGATACATATACTTGTGTTATTTTTAGGGGAGTTAGCGATTTAAAGAGTTTTAAAGGATAAAAATATTTTCATTAAAGATAACTTTGGTTAGGATTAATTTTTATATTTACTATTGTATATGTCGTATGTATTTTATAATATTAAAAGATATTTGCAAAATTAACACACTAAATCTACCCGCATCAAGTTCTTGGCGTCGTTGTCGGGGAAGTAACGAAAAGTAGTAGTAAGTTATTTTATAATTTGAATTATTTTTATTTAAAAAAAAAAGAGTGTTTGTAGTTTAGTTTGAATATTTTCATATTTTAGTGTGTTTGTTTATTTTAATTACTTATTGTGTTTGTTAATGCATAGTGTAAGATTTGAAGATTTAGTGCATTGCAATTCTGAGTTAGAAAGAACTATTTAAAAAATTTGAAAACAACAAAAAGAGATAGATCGTATTAGCAAAATGGCTTGCAATGTGAGTAATGCTCGAAATGAAAATGAACATCATCAGAGACCTTTAAGAGATTATGCTAACCCTATAGCAGATGAAATTTATTTGAGTATACAAAATGGGGTTTGTTCCTAAACGTTCATTTGCTCAAGATGAACACATCTATATAGATTATACTGTATGAAATACAGTAAATACATATGGAGGGTCGAAATAAGCTCGATTTAGGGTTAGAGCTCAATAACTTTGTCTAAGAGGGAAGGCCTCAATCAGATGGTTGTGGTAGCTTTGATTGGTCCCAAGAAACCTCTAGATGAATTCTTAAGCCTTAGTGAATGTTCTAGGTATGAATTTGATCAAGTTGGTTTTCAGGTGGTGGTCTAGATCTAGGTTAGAGGCTATTTCAGAGAGGACTTTTTGGGGGA
>NW_018234232.1:0-379 GCF_001263595.1 Phalaenopsis equestris
ATGAAGTTCCTATCATCTGAATATTCTAAGTGACAAGTAAGGGAAACAGCCCAATTAAAGCAGCATTTTCTCTGTTGCCAACTGTTCTTAGAATAAAGGTGCATTCTAATTCCAATTTCTAGGTTTTCTTCTTAATCTTTTAATCTTTCTAACAGTGCATTCTAATTCCAAATCGTAAGGTATAAGATTTTCAGGTCCAAATTTGCGCATACAATTTGAAATCATTACACAGTAATATAAATAGCTAAATACAAAATTAAGTTGCAATTTAAGTAAAAACTTTTTAATAATTCTAAATTGTCCGTTACTCTTACACTTCCCCGGCAACGACGCCAAAAACTTGGCCAACTTTTTGAAAATCGACAAATACAAGAATTTG
>NW_018234233.1:0-808 GCF_001263595.1 Phalaenopsis equestris
TCCAGATTTTTGCGATTTCAATCAATTTCAATCCTCGTTGACATTCGTTTAATCATTATAAAAATAAATTTAAGTGATTAAATGATGTACTAACACAAATAAGCATTCACAACACAAAACAATACAATTATATATAAAATCCAAGGGTTACAATACACGTTACACGGCACACATAAGTTTGGTATTTTCTCAATTTTAATACATCAATTCAGTATCGCAATCCAAGCCACAACACTCTAAACGCTGAAAACATACATTTAATGCTCAATCTTAACTATACTAAGATTTAAAAGCAAAATTCAAAAGTAAATCAAACACATAAGTTAAAATCAAATCACACACATAGACATATAGGTAGTAAAGTAAATGTACTACTCCTCCTCCGATTCAGTGCTTGTTTCTCCTCTGATATCGCCCGTCGATTGAACATGAATGAAGAGGTTATAGAAAGGTCAGTATGAGAATTCTTCAGTAGAGTCCTCTTCTATCAGTCCCATATTTCTCATCAGTCGTATCGAACTTCCTTCGATATGTCCAGAGTGATCAAAATGCTCTTTCATCCTCCAGTCTAGATGATCAAAAAAATCAGAGATATTGTTAATTGCATTCATAACATTTTGTACCTCTTTCTTCAGTTTCTTGATTCTGCGCAGGATCACTAGTGTCTTGACTGGGACTAGAGGCTGAATAGGAAGTGAATTTTGAAATGATTGTTCTGTAATAATATTCATATCATTCTCATCTTCATTGGCTGGGAACTTCTAGGATGGGTTCAAAGGCTTCCAAGTTAGAAGTACCTTTTCCCAAT
>NW_018234234.1:0-1130 GCF_001263595.1 Phalaenopsis equestris
ATATTTAAATGTAGCACATAGTTCTAGAAAACTAGTAAGGTATAAATAAGGATCTTCAGTTGGTGTTCCCCCAAACTGATTGTTTTGCAACATTTGGATAATAACAAATTTGGATAATAACAAATTTAAACTCAAATAAATTGGCAGCTACAGCAGAGTTTTGTATACTTAACTGAATTTCATCTGCTGTAGGATTAGCATAATCTCTTAAAGGTCTCCCGAAGATCTTTAAATCTTTCACAGGCTTCATAAATTGAGTCCCCCTAAAACTAACAAAAAGATGTAAAACCATTTATAAGATTACCAGTTTTTGAAGGTGGGAAATATTTAGATAAATTTTTTTTGTGAAAAGTGTCCCCAAGATCTGATAGATTCAGGTGCTAACAAGTATAACCACATCTTAGCTTTATCCCTTAGTATAAAAGGAATAATTCTAAGTCTGACGACATCATTCGACACTCCATCATATTTAAATGTAGCACATAGTTCTAGAAAACTAGTAAGGTATAAATAAGGATCTTCAGTTGGTGTTCCCCCAAACTGATTGTTTTGCAACATTTGGATAATAACAAATTTAAACTCAAATAAATTGGCAGCTACAGCAGAGTTTTGTATACTTAACTGAATTTCATCTGCTGTAGGATTAGCATAATCTCTTAAAGGTCTCCGATGATGTTCATTTTCATTTCCAGCATTACTTAAATTGCATGCCAATTTACTAATATAATCTATCACTTTTTGTAGTTTTCAAAATTTTCTAATTGTTCTTTCTCACTCGGAATCTTAAGGTACAAAATTTTCAGATCTTACAGTATGCATAACCAAACATAATAAGTAATTTAAAATAATCAAACACACTTAATAAAAAAATATTTAAACTAAACTACAAACACTCTTTTTTTTATAATTTTTTAAATAAAAATACTCTATATTATAAAACAACTTACTACTACTTTCCATTACTTCTCCGGCAGCGATGCCAAAAACTTGATGTGGGTGATTTAGTGTGTTAATTTTGCAAATATTTATCAATATTACAAAATACACACGACAGATACAACATTGTATATGCAAATTAAACCCAATAAAATAACATCAGTTAAACTAGTTTTATCTTTTAAAAATCTTTA
>NW_018234235.1:0-324 GCF_001263595.1 Phalaenopsis equestris
GGGGACATTCCTATAGGAGTCTTATAAGCAGTTGTATATACACATAATGTTGTGTCAAGTCTAGCAGACGAATCTAATTTACAGCCTTTTCTAAAATACGTTTAATTTCACGATTTAATATTTCTGCTAGAACACTAGTCTGAGAATGATAAGCAGTAGAGAATATATGCATAATGTCATATTTCTTAATTAATTTTTTTATTCTCTTATTTCTGAAATGAGATCCCCCATCAGTACACCATTTCATATCTTGTAAAAATATTTTTATTTAAAAATTTATAAATATTCTGAGCATCACATCTAGGTACAGCAATAACTTCAATC
>NW_018234236.1:0-275 GCF_001263595.1 Phalaenopsis equestris
ATGATTAATGATTTTCAAGCAAAATTTGTTAAATTCATAGCAGTAACATCACTAGGGTTGTTAATGATCTTGGGGTGGGTTTGAAATTGACTTGAAAAAAACTCAATCCAAAATTTTGGCTTGTTTAATTCGATCCAATCTTGATCCAAGCCAAAATTAAATTCAATTTTCAAGCAATTAGCAATCTTTTAGCTAATTTCACTTTTCTAGTTTTAAGCAAGCAATAATTGGGAACAATTTGCTACTGTTTTAAATATGTTCAAAATGCTAGAATT
>NW_018234237.1:0-2344 GCF_001263595.1 Phalaenopsis equestris
TCTAGATCTCTCTCACTCCCCAACTCTCTTTCACTGTATAGCTCTCTCTGCATTCATCTTGCTTACTCCCTCTTTATTTCTATCTCAGAATCTCCATAATGTTTCTCAACTTATTTCTCCCTCCCTCCCTCTCTTTTCTTTCCCTCACTTTTCTTTTTCATCTCCCTCTCTTATCCCTCCATTGTTCCATCTCATCTAGCTTTTTTCACTGTCTTTAGCTCCATTTCCAGTTCTCTACCTCGCTCTCTCTCCATCTTACTATTCGTTCTCCTTCTTTCACTGTCCTTTACTCTCCTTTCTCTTTCACTATCTTTCTTGCTATCTTCTCTCTCTCTACATCTCCTTCTCTTTCTCTCTCACTCCCTCTATCCTTATCTTTCTCTTCCTCTCCTTCCCTCTCTTTCATTTTCTCTCCCTTACTTTCATGTCTCCATTTCTTTTTCACCTCATCTTTCTCTGGCGCTTTCTATCTCTCTTTCTCTTTACTTAATCTCTGGCTTCTATTATTCCACACACACATTCTCACTCGCTCTCTCTTCTATGCCCCCCACTTCTTTCTCTCCATTTACTCTCTCTGATTGTTTCTTATATTCTCTCACACTTCACACACAGCCTCTCTATCCCTTTATCTATTTCTCTCTCTCTCTCTCTCTTTTTCTTCACTCTCTCACTCTCTTTATTTTCCTCTCCCCCTCCCTCCCCCTCTCCATCTCTCTCTCACTTCCCTCTCTATCTCCTTCTCTCTCACTCACATAGTACAAACACTCCTTCCTCTCTATCACTTCCTCTCTCGCTCTACCCTTCTCCTATCCCTATTTATCTATCTCATTCTCTACTTTTTCCTCCAATTCTCCCTCTCACTCACTCTCTGACACTCTATATCCCCTCATACTCTTTCAATTAATCTTCCCTCACTCACTCTTCTCTCTCTATGTTTTTCTTACACACCCACACACACATTCTCTCTCCCTTTCATTCCCTCTCTCAATAAAATGTGTCTCACTTTTTTAATCACTTTCACTCCCACCCTCTCCCTTCCTGTCACTTACTCTCTCTTCAGTTTTTCTTATCTCTCGCTCATTCTATCCCTCTATCCCTCTCTCTCATGTGTTTTCTCGCACTACATCCACTTCCTCTCCCCTCCTTCACTCTTTTTCTTTCTATTTCTCTATCACTCTCTCTCATCTCTTCATTATTACTCTCAAACTAATGCCCTCCCTCCGTCTCTCTCACTTTCTTAATCTTGCTTTCTCTATAAATTTCTTTTTTGTTACTCTCTTTCTGTCTCTTTCTTTCTTAATCTTTCTATCTCTACTCATTTTATTGCTCTCCCTCCATCTCTTTCTTATTCTCTGAATCACTTTTGCCCTATCTTCCCTCACTCTCCATTCTCCCTCTCACTCACTCTCTCACACTCTACATCCCCTCATACTCTTTCAATTAATCTTCCCTCACTCACTCTTCTCTCTCTATGTTTTTCTTACACACACATACCCACACACACATTCCCTCTCTCACTAAAATGTGTCTCTCTTTTTTAATCACTTTCACTCCCACCCTCTCTGTTTCTGTCACTTACTCTCTCTTCAGTTTCTCTCATCTCTCGCTCATTCTATCCCTTTATTCCTTTCTCTCGTGTGTTTTCTCACACTACATCTCACTTCCTCTCCCCTTCCTCACTCTTTCTTCTTTCTATTTTTCTATCAATCTCTCTCATCTCTTCATTATTACTCTCACACTAACGCCCTCCCTCCGTCTCTCTCACTTTCTCAATCTTGCTTTCTCTATAAATTTCTTTTTTGTTACTCTCTTTTTGTCTCTCTCTTTCTTAATCTTTCTATCTCTACTCCTTTTATTGCTCTCCCTCCATCTCTTTCTTATTCTATTAATCACTTTTGCCCTATCTTCCCTCACTCTCCATTCTCTCTCTATTTCTCTCATACACTATCTCTCCCACTCTAGCTCCCTTTCTCTCCCTCTTAAATCATTCACAACCACTCCTTCTATGTCTATCTTTTCACCCATTCCCTCTCTCAATCTCTATCTAACTCTATGTTCTATACTTAATTCTCTCAATATTGCTCTCTTCTCTCTCTCAAGATATCCCCTCTCTCATAGTAAGCTCATTCTCTCCTGCTCTTCATTCACTCTCTCTTTTCTCTCTATTTCTCTCTCTCGTCTATCTCTAATTGTTTCTCACTTTCTTTCACACATCTCACACTGCTTTTTCCTCCTTCTCCCATCCCTCTCTCTCTCTCCTTATCTTTCACACATTTACAGTCTTTCTCACTATCTCTTGCTCTCTCTTTCCTCATCTTCTCCTTCTAATTCTTTCACACTCTCT
>NW_018234238.1:0-262 GCF_001263595.1 Phalaenopsis equestris
GCCGGGATAACAGAATCTTGTACAGAAACACCATCTTCATTACTAGCAGCCATCAAATTAAGAGGGGAGGAAATAGGAACAATAGGAAGCGCCAGACCATTAAAAATTTGCGTATTAATCTCACTAGGTGCAATACCATTAGAAACAATCAGCCCCTGATTAGTATCAGTATTCAAAACAGTTATAGGAGTAGTAATAGAAGGCGTAGAGACAAAAACAGAAGCCCACTTCAGATGAGGATCGGAGGGAGCAGAGTCAGGAA
>NW_018234239.1:0-743 GCF_001263595.1 Phalaenopsis equestris
GAAGAAACATAATAACTCTGCATGCCTGTAAAAGGAACCAACTCTCGAAAAATTGAAATTAACAGAAAATTGGAATTAACCAAAAATAAAAAAGAAAAAAAATCACATACCTTCGAGATCGCCGAAGAAGCCAAAGGAGGCCAGGAACGTGAGAGGAATAAGTAATCGGAGCTGTAAAGGGAGAATCGTCGTTTGTTATCCATGAAAAAAAAGGAGAAGAAACAAAAAAAGAAAAAAAATATTACTGCAAGAACTCCGAAGAAAAAGAAGAAGAATGGGACGGTCGAAGACAATGAAGAAGGAAAACGGGGCTGAAGGAAGATTTTTGAGGCGCAAGAGGAGGGTGGTGCGCTGCTAGGGCAAGAAAGGTTCCGTGGCAG
Organism: Phalaenopsis equestris; assembly: GCF_001263595.1. Classification (NCBI taxonomy): domain Eukaryota; kingdom Viridiplantae; phylum Streptophyta; class Magnoliopsida; order Asparagales; family Orchidaceae; genus Phalaenopsis; species Phalaenopsis equestris. The sequence continues at coordinate 381 of NW_018234239.1, forward strand.
GAGGGGCAAAGCGATAATATTCGCTAGGGAAAAAGCGGGCAGCTGGGTATAACCCGCAGCCCAACTTTCGTTCGGATTCTTCGAAACCATGCGCCAAACAAAAAAAAAAAAAGAAAGAAAATAGCGGCCATGGTTCTTAAAAAAAATAGTGGTCATGGGCCGCCGCGACGCGACAAAAAAGTCATGCCAAACAGACCCTTAACCTGGATTTAACCTAAACTTGATTTAACCTAAGGGTTTTTAGGATTTAGGGTAAATAGGATTTAGTAAATCCCCTAAATTCAAATTTATAAAATCTAAACATTATTCAAATTGAAATAATATTTGGTTGAAATAAGATTAAATCCTATTAAATTCATTTGA
>NW_018234240.1:0-2854 GCF_001263595.1 Phalaenopsis equestris
GAGAATGTAATTCATATGATTATGTGCAAATAAATGGGAAAATAGTCTTTGAAAGGTGTATAGTAAGAGGACTTTAAAGTGACAGGTTAAAACCCCTAACTTGGTTTATTGTTTTAGCTTCTGATACGAGATGTTAGTCCCCAGGTGGAGGGAGTTGAGGGAACTCTAGAGTTAGAGCTGGTATCTTCTCTGCCTAACCGGTCTTCAGAACTATTCAAAGATTAAATTAGCTAATGTTTTTATAGTATCTCTAGTAAGGTAAATAATAATATTTCTCCTACACGGCACAACACAATTTGCATACTTCCACAATATAAATCCTATATTTATTACTGATTTATGACAAGGAGAAAGATATTTTCATATTAATTGCTTTTATTTTACATAAACTCGCGTTATCTTTAGAAGTTATTACTGTTTTGTCAAAATATGAAAAATACTAAAATGATTTGAATTTTAATTACTATAAAAATATCTATAGTTTAGTAATTATTTTTTTTTTGAAATAGAGGTTTGTTTTTAAATAGTGCATATTGTGAATTTCTCTGTGGGTTCGATATTCAGGTCTTAACCAAAATGTCATATAATACTTGATAATGATACGTGCACTTGCGTAGTATCCCAACATATATAAATTAAAACGTTAAATTCTTATTTTCTCCAGGATCAAGTTTTTGGTACTCTTGTAATAAATTTTTGGTACTCTTGTAATGTAAGAAAATATAAGTGAAAGTATTATCAAAGACATTGTTATACAGTTGCATAGAAACAGTTGGGATCAATGACCTCTCATGACGAAGCAGACAATGCAAGCGCATCTAGTGTACAACTTTCCTAAGAAAGACAACCTTGTTGTTAGAGTTCCAACAGTGGGTCAATAATGCACTAATCAAGAAATTTAAACTTAATAGATTAATAAATAATAATAGACATAATATTATATAAAAGGATGAAAATCCCTTGTAGAAATTTCATAAAAGACTTCAGCGCTCACGTGCATAAGCTTGCGAACACGCACGCAAGGGTCTGTGCAAACCTACGATTACTCAAGTAACTATGCATACCTAGAGCAAATGTGTGCCCCTGCACATTTGCAAACACTCTCTTCCGTGCATGCTTACCCCTGCATGCATCTAACCACCAAAAGCATGTTTTGGCCTAAATTTTTGACTTTTGACCAGTCCCCCACTTAATGTCTTAGGCAGCCATTCGTAGTAGATCAAATTTAATGGTCCAATAGAATTCTGCCATGTTAGCAACCCTCCCCAACAACCAATGGGATGCATCCTAGATGGATTAAGTCCACTGCTTTATGCCATTTGGTGGAAAAAATGTGCTAACTTATATTGGTTTCCTATAAAAACCAATGGGATCTTAATTTTTTTTTTCATTTGGAAAACTCATTTCTAGAAAGGGAACAAGCTAGAGGAACAAAGCATTGGCATCATTTTGGCTTCACATGTGTAGGGTGTCCACCTGTACCATCTATAATGGTATACAGTTTGTATGTAGTGTATGGCAGCTCAAGACACTCTCCCAGAACTCTCTAACACTTTTTCGGAGTAAGTAGTTAGGGTTAACAGTAATTCAGTCTTACTAAAGGTAGAACCTGCCATCAGAAAGGTTCATTCTAGATGCAAGACAAATTCAGTGCCTATTATACTATTTAGAAGTCACCACACATTCATTTGGAGCCTCTAATTGACAAAGGAAGACACAGAGTCCTCCCACATGTGCTACAAGAAATTTAGGGTTTGGGACTCCCTACCCGTACTTTGGCTTAGAACGATCATTGACAACAATTATCCTGGTTAACGGCAAATCCCAATCTTATATGACTGTACTAAGAAGTATGTGGTTATATTCTTAATTTTCCTTACTTATTTGCCTTACTTTGCAACGACACCAAAAAATTGATTCTAAAGCAAATAAGAGTGCAATTATTATATTTAAATATGAGATATAACACAAGTATACATATCGATATCAAGTAATATAGGACTTTTCAATTAAGCTCCAAATATCGAACACACATGACGACTTTCAATCTTTAAATAAGTCAAAAGAAATTATATAACAAATTCTACTTCATAAAATATTCTTACTCAAACTAAAGATGCTATAATTAGAATGAATGTTTGATTCTTATTGGTAATTTTTTATTTTTTAAAATAAAGTAAACAACGAACTAAATTTAACTAGATATTTGTAAGATGAAGACAAAATAAATAAAATTTCTTTTTCTTTATCATGAATAAGTAATAAGTATAGGAATTATGTTGTGGATGTATGACCCTAGTGAAATAAAGTTGTGTCAAATTTTTGAAGTTGACTTCGCTTTACAAAGGTGCCAAAAACTTGATGATGTATTTTATGAATAATAACGTTAAGCACTTAATGTTGGGATTCTACACAAGTATACATATCGTTATCAAGTAATCTAAGCTTTCCATTTAAGTGTCAAATATCGATCCCACAAAAAAGGTTTAAATTTGAAATGACAAATTTACTAGGAAATTCACAGAAATAAAACAAAATTACTGTCACTAATTTTGAATGTTTAAGATACTATCAAAGCTAAATTATTAACTACTAGTAGAATTTAAATGCAGAGTTTTAAAAATAGTACTTATTAAATTATTTTTATATCACGAAGTTTTCTAATATAAAAAAACATCTTTCCCACTACAATGAGTTTTTGGTTAAATGAGATAAGATAAATTGTCTAAATTTGTATTGTGCCAAATAAGAGCAATTTTAATTGTCTGCCCTGATTCAGTGTATAGAAAATCATTGGCTAATATTAGGTTTAATTTCTAAATCCGTGGCTAGGCTAGGAGGATATTGGCTCCCA
>NW_018234240.1:2938-7454 GCF_001263595.1 Phalaenopsis equestris
AAGATATTTTCATATTTAGTGCTTTTCCTAACAAGAAGAAAGATATTTTCATATTTAGTGCTTTTCTTCTACAAAAACTCTAGTTATCTTTTTAAATTGTTATCGTTCTATCAAAATATTAAAAATACCAAAAATAATTAAATTTTCATTACTGTAAAAATGATCTTTAGTTTAGATAATTATCTTTTTATTAAAAATAGAAAGTTTGTGGTTTGATAGTGCATATTGTGTATTCTCCCTGTGGGTACGATATTCAGGTCTTAATAAAAAAGTCTTATATTACTTCATAACGATATGTATACTTGCGTAGTATCTCAATATATATAAATTAAAAGTTAAATTCATATTTTTCTTCAGGATCAAGTTTTTGGTTTTGTTGCAAAAGTAAGAAAATATAAGTGAAATATAATCTGAATTATTGTTGTACTGTGCATATTAGCAGTATCCATGGATCAAGTAGCGTGGAAGAGACTGGAAAGTGGTTGAAGGGTGTGAACGGGCCTGAAGGGGTTTTTTCTGATCAATTTTGATTCTAAAAAGAGCCTTATATCAATTTTTCTATAGGTGCATCCAAAAACTCTTCAAAAAGCGTCCAAATTCATCAAAATTTCTAGAAACAGGGTCTGCCCGACTCAGGAGCCGTCGACGCCCATTATGGCGCCATTGGTGCCAGTGGCCATCTAATTTAATCTGTGCTCTTTGTCAAACGGTATCGTCGACGCTGAACAATTTATCAAAATCTCTATTTTGACTCTAAATTTTATCTTTTTTGCTTCCTTTTTGCTTCAAGTCCTAAAAATTATCAACCTGCAATAAAACATAAAAAATACCTTCCATTAAAGTGTAATATCACAAAAAATGAGCATAAAATATCAGTCTAAAAATGCATATTTTTTTGGTGTATCAAAATCCCTCAACTAACTCGATTACTACATAAAAATATGACTAATGGTAAGGATCTTAACTTCTAAATTTTCAAATTTTAGTTCACTAAATATAATAGTATAACTTAAGTAAAATATAAAATAACTTAATTTAATACAAAAGGTATAAGAATATCTAGCAGTCAAGTTTAAGATTTCTAATTTTCTAATTTTTTTCAATGAAAAATTGCAAATTATTCATATTAAAGCCACTTTGAATATCCATATGAAAAAAAACTTTATGAAACTTTACTAGTTAATATGCTAATACCAAAACATAAGTTTAGAAAATGTAGTCAAGCCTTCTTCTTTAAGTTGATTCAAGTAAAACAAATTTTTAATTAAGCATCTCCTCAAGCTTCTCCTCACATCTTTTTCTTTTCTTTTCTTTTTCAGGATCATTTTTAAACCTTTTTCTTCTCTTGTTTTTTCTTTTTTATTTTTTTTCTTTTTTTTATGTGAGGATTACTTTATCTGGATGGCCTTTAATAATTTTGAACTTCACTAATCTCTTTTGAAAGTTAAAAACTTTTCACATTGCTTCACTTTATAAATTTACATTAGATTTAAAGATTTTTTTATAAAGAGTTAATCTTTTCTTTTTACATGAATTTCTAAGATTTTTAATACTTTAAAAATACGAATTCCTTTACTTAAAAACGAAAAGCATAGTCTTATTCTATCATACCAAATATCTTAATTTTTAAAATTAATCTTTAATATTGAAATTTTTACTTAAATTTACTATATATTATGAAACACAAATATAGTTATCTAAAATTATCCTTTAATACCAAAGGTTATGTTAAATTTTAAAATATTTTGAAAATCTAACTAATTGAGGACAAATAAAATTAGGTTTCTTTTCCTTAAAAAGGAATTTTTCTTCCCCACCAAACTTATGTTCCCCACCAAACTTATGTGAAAAATTGAAAAATAAAGGGTGAAAGAAAACATTTAATACATAAAGAAAAGACATACCTGTTGAATGTTCTGATTTGAAACTTAAATCTGAAATATTTTAGGTGCTAATATGAAAAGCTACAAGACTTAAACCATTAAATAACACTTAAATAACACATAATACAGCTGAGAAAGGGTTAACTACAAATACATCCAAAAAAGTACTAAAAACTAATAACAATACTAAAATGGTTCCCAATGTAAAAAAATGCTCACAAATCTGTAGTTCACAATTCAACATACCATTTAAAATAAAGTGTTACATATCTACAAACAAATAGTTTCAACAATAAAGTACAACTAAAACATAAAATAAAAAAATCTAACTAAAGCATCACCAATCATCATCATCATCTTCTTCTTTTTCCACATCAAAATTCTATTGTTGATATGGGGTAAAAACAAGGTGAGTAGGAAACCAAACTGAGTGATCACCCCTCATGTATCTGATCATTGCATCATAATAAGCAGCATCATATTTGAACTTCTGTCTTGTCAAATCATCCTTGTGTGCATTCCTGGCCTCCATATTTTCCATTATATTCTCCATTCTCAAGATATCTCTCTGTTGAATCATCATCTGCTCCATAAGTTCTTGGATAGTAGGGGTACTAAAAGTACTTGAAGTAGAAGGAATATCCATGATCCTACTTCCATATCTCCATCCAACATGAGATTCATAAGTCTTTATATTCATAGGCCCAATAGGTTTTAGAGGTTCAATCCTCTCCTCATCTGCTCTATAATCAACTCATGCCTGTTCACATAGTGTGATGATCAGGGAAGGGTATGCTAGACCACCAGTAGTCTCTCCAAAAGCAATAGAATGAGTGTTTCTATAAATAATAGAGCCAACATCTATCCTTCTCATCTGCTAGATACAGAAGTTCAAGATGGCTCTATCTTTTGTAACATTTTGAGATGGCTCTATCTTTTGTAACATCACTATAATGATTTGTTGGTATCATTTTTTCAGAAAGAAAGTAGTGTCAGGCCTTAGATACTACATTTAACTTGGAAAGAGGAAAGTTTACCTTAACCATTCTTCACCTTCCAGGCTCCTCTTCCATCAGTAAGAAAAGAAATAACTTCATCCACAACCTCATTTGTAATAGAAAATGATTTGTACGGGCAGCTATACACATCTTCTAATAGATAAAATATATTAATTTTCCTTGGAGTAAACTCCATTTTCTCACGAACAAACACATAGTCTTCAGAAGCCTCCTTAAAATTGGCATAGAACTCCATCACCACACCAATAATAGCCTCGGCAGTAAAGTAACAAAAATTCTCCCATTCTCAAGCATTGATTATTTATTCAACTTCTCCACCCAGATTTTTAAATCCTCAATCTAGAATTACTTTATTTATTTGTAAGTAGAGTATTGAAGAAAATGTTGGCCTTGTAATTGAAAAAATTTTGATCATCAAAATCTACCTTTTACCTTCCCTTGCTCATTCTTGATGTCATGGTAAATCTACGAAAACTTGATAAAATCTAAATAAATTCCTAAAAATTCCAAAAATCATAATGTGGAACTTTTTAAACTTAAATCTACCAAGTAAGAGTTCTTTACTAAAGGATTTTGTCAAAATCTTTCAAAAAAATCTCAAAATTTTGGATCTCGGCAATGTAAGATAAATCCTTAGTGAAAATAAAATATTTTGAGTTCAAAGTGTAGCTCTTACCTAGAGAAGATGAAATTCGAACTTTGCTTTCCTTAAAATTGCCTCAAATCCGAGAAATAGCAAACCCTAGGTGCAAAAACTGGAGGTTGAAGGTGACACAAAGGGTAAAAATGGCGTTTTACTGTGCAAATCATAAATTTTAAGGGTGTTTGGGTCTGTTCGGGTCGAGAACGCAGTCGACGCCCACGCCGATACTGTAGGCGCTAGTGGCCAAAAAATTCTTTTTTTGATTTTTGCAAATTTCATTTTTCTTTCAATTTACTCCAAAGTCTATTTAGTCTTTTTAAACACTAATTTTCATCTAAAAATAATTCACAAACAAACATTTTCACAGACAACACCAAACTAACTTTTATATATGAAAATATACATTTTACAAATACATTTTTTAAATCATACTTTCACATCCTAAAAGCAAACTAAATTATAATTCAGTGTCGAAATCAGGCCACAACACTAGAACGCTGATACAAAACTATACACAATCAAAGTCAATAGATTTCTATAGCAAACTAAGGTAAATGAAATCCACACAATCACATTAAATACATAAGTATTTTAAAATATTAGAGAGTCCAGCTTCTTCAATTACTCTGCCTCATCTTCAACATATTCTCCTCTTATAATATCTCTCATAGACTGGTAATGGACCTACAGATTGTAGAAGGGTTGTTGACCAAAGGAAAATATGTTAAGATTTTCATACCTATTTTACACTGATTTTGATGATATTGCACTTTAAAGAAGGGTATTTTTGATGTTTTGTTGCAAGAATGATGAATTATGGTCATTGGAGGAAAAAGATGAAAAAAGAAGCGAATTTGGATTAAAAAGGACAAAAATATGAAGATTTGAACTAGGGCGCCGACGACGAGATTTTCCCAAGGCTCCATATCAAATAATTTAGAAGGCCCGCCGATTGCACACTCGAGGCCGCT
>NW_018234240.1:8210-15889 GCF_001263595.1 Phalaenopsis equestris
ACTACAGTGTAGATGTTAGCCCTTAGGCGAGGGGAACATGGGAGCTCCTAAGTGAGAGCTGGTATCCTCCTAGCCTAGCCAAAGTTTCAGTAACCAAGCATAGTATTAGTCAATGTTCTTTATGCCTGGACCAAAGGGTAAATAATAGGTATGCTCCTATTTGACACAGTCCAATTTGAACTGATTCACTTTATCCATTCAATTTAATTTATTGACAAGGAGAAGGATGCTTTCTTATATATTGAATTTCACATTATAAACTTTATTAGTAGAATTAGTTATTTAAGAGTTATTAAAATTACATATTTATTTCAATTGCCTATTAGTGACAGATAAGCTACTTGAAGTATATTGTTGTGATTAAGTATTGATTTTCTAAAATCTTAGTTTGTAGCCTCTAATATTACTCCCTGTGGGATCAATATCTAGGACTCCATTAGAGCCATGTATTACTTGAGCGATACGTATATTTGCGTTGATAAGTGTGACTTAACTATTATTAAATATTTTATATATACATCTTTAACGAATCTATAACCATTGTCAAGATTTCGGTACTGTTGCCGAGGAATTAAATCTTCTAGCAGCAATATTAAATTCTTAAATTTTTAGGCATATATAAAGTCGTTGTCAGTTGGTACAGGAATTGATTAGTTAAATTTTCATCAATTTATCTTTTTTTCTTGAACATCTGCACCAATCCTGCTATGAACTATCCTGCTTCAATTATTCCAGTATGATATAACTTCTCCTTCATCCTCCAATTTAGGTGATAAAAAAGGTAGTTAGGATTTCTTATTGCATTCATAATACTCTACATAATACTCTAAAGTTCTGAAGTTCTCTTTCTATTTTCTTCATTTTCTTCTCCAAAGCTATAGAACATCCATATGTTTGTGGCATCAATGGTGTTGATGCATGTGATGAATGATCCAAAATAACATCTAATGCTTTGGAGAGGCTCCTGAGTGGTTAAGGAGGCTTTTGGGTGGTTAAGGCGAGGCTTCTAGGCGGTTAAGGAGGCCCCAACTTTCATATGCAACTTAAGATTAACTTCAAAGTAGGAAAATTGTGGAAGGATGCACCAGTCCATATATTGACCCATTCATAATAATACCCATAACAGATTTGAAAATAATCGATCCCACATCAATGGGTTTTCTCATTTAAATGCATTAATTTAAAATTGCACTTTCTCTTGTAACTCTACTAATCGTCATGGTAGGGAGTAATTTTGATATGAAGAAATGTCATTGTTTTAATATTGGATTAAGCAGTGAAGTAAAAAAAACTAACATATGCCTCATCTCTGATTTCCCAATTATTATTTTAATCTATCAGAAAATTATATACATCTTGCATCATATCTCTCATTCGGATAAAATTTGTATAATGACAAAATGGAAAATTTTCTATCATATACAAATCATTAATTCAACCCGGAGTAAATGGTATAGCCTTACCTTGAATGAAGGCAACTCCTTGGGTAATTCCATTTAACATATAATTCTTTTCCACCAGTACAACAACTGTAGTGGTAGTGTAGCACAAAACTTCCTAACGCCTCTGCATAATGACTTTTTGAATCTGTGACCTTGGATTACTCAATCCATGATTGACAAAGCGTCTCTCCTTAATAAGTCTCTTTTTTGTAATGACTTTATCGTATAATCTCTACGCGTCAAAACTGATAAATTTTCTTCTATTAAAAACTCAATATACCTTGAAGTATTTTTGGAATTGGAAGCCATTGAATTCAAAATAAGAAAGTTTCTGGATGTCCAAGGTAGTTTTTATACCTTTAAAAATACCTTCCGATGGTTATTTCGGAGCAAAATCTCGCTAAAGTCTTCTGAATTCACTCTGCACGCACAAAACTGCTCGAAACGCTTTCGGCGCTCCCGATGGTGCTGTCGGCACCCTGGTCCATTAGGCCCGTATCGACGACGCTAGAGGAAAAAATCATGTCTTTTATTTTTTTGTTCAATTCGATTCCAAATTTTCCTCCAATATCAATATTTATCTTAATTTATGATATATAAAATTGTGTAAGATTTAAAAACATTATTATTTTCTAATATATAAATTCCCTTATTAAACAAAATATTAATAGATAGATATATAGATTTATATATGGGTTGCCTTGCACAAAGCACTGGGTTTAACGACATTAGCCCGATGTACCATTGTTTAGTCAGGATGACTTAAATATAAAAATTCTTTAAATTGTGGTATGTGCCTTTCATAATAATGTTTCAATCGATGCCCATTAACTGTAAATATCTTTCTAGTTTTAAGAACTTTAATAATAACAGTTCCATAATGATAAACTTTAATCACTTTAAATGGTCCTAACCGTTTGGATTTCAATTTTCCTGGATATAATCTCAATCTTGTATTATATAATAGAACTTCTTGTCCAGGTTCAAACTTCTTCTTAAAAATCTTCCAATCATGTCATATATTCATTTTCTCTATATAGATTTTTGCATTATCATATGTTTCATTTCTAATCTCCTCATGTTCATTGAGTTGCAATAATCTTTTCTCACCGGCATCTTTTAGATTTAAATTAAATTTCTTAATATCCCAAAATGCATTATGCTCCAATTCTACTGGTAAGTGACATGTTTTTCCAAAAATAAGTTTATATGGGGACATTCCTATAGGATTCTTATAAGCAGTTCTGTATGCCCATAATGCAGTATCTAATCTAGCAGACCAATCCAATTTATAGGGAATTATAGCTTTTTCTAAAATTTGTTTTATTTCATTATTTAGTATTTCTGCTAGACCGTTGGTCCGAGGATGATAAGTTGTAGAGAATCTATGTATAATATCATATTTTTTATTAACTTCTCGATTCTCTTATTCCTAAAATGGGATCCTACTTTAGTAATAATTACTCTTAATAAATTTAGAAACACTCCGAACATCACATCTAGGTACAGCAACAGCTTCAATCCATTGCGACATATAATCAACAGCAAGTAATATATATAGGTTTTCAAATGAAGACATAAATGGTCCCGTAAAATCTAATTACCGCACATCAAAAATTTTAACTTCTAATGTATAATTTAGAGGCATTTCGTTTCTTCTAGAAATATTTCCTACTCGCTGACATCGATCACATGTTTTAATATATTCATTAACATTTCTAAAAAGTGTAGGACAATAAAATCCAGCTTGCAAAATTTTATATGCAGTTTTATTTTTTCCAAAATGTCCTCCAAATTTAGAATCATGACATTTTTCAATTATGTGTTGAGTTTCTTCATAGGACACAACTTCTAATTATTAGATCTTTACATTGTTTATATAAATTTGGGCCATCCCAAAAATAGAATTTTAAATCTATATAAATATTTTTAATTATTGATTCTTAATATCTGATGGTAAAATATCACTTAGAATATAATTTATTATATTGGCATACCACGGTGTATTTATTTAATCAATATTATGTAATTGTTCATCAAGGAAATTTTTTAAAATTTCATTTGTAAAATTAGTTTCTAGATAAATAATCAACTATTTGAATATCATTTCCCTTTCTATCAACTATAATAAAATCAAACTCTTGCAATAGAATATCCATCTAATTAATCTTGGTTTAGCATCATTCTTTTGCATTAAGTAATTGATAGTAGAATGATTTGTATGCACTTTACATTTGGTTCCAATCAAGTAAGGTCTAAATTTATCAAAGGCGCAGACAAAAGCTAATGAAGCTAATAACTATCTTTTAGTAGTAGTATAGTTAATTTGAGCATCATTTAGAATTTTACTAGCATAATATATTACTTTAAAAACTTTGTTGTGTCTTTCTTCTAAAACAACTTCAGTAACATAATCACTAACATCGCACATTATTTCAAATAGTTTCTCCCAATCACTTAAGACTATTATAGGTGTAGTGATAAATTTTTCTTTCGATAGTTCAAATGCTTTTATGCATTCCTCATTAAAATCAAATTTTGTATCTTTTTCTAAAAGTTGGCATAATAGCTTAGTTATTTTTGAAAAAGTTTTATGTAACATTTGTAGAAACCAACATGTCCTACAAAACTTCTTACCCCTCTGACCGTAGTCGGTGGTGGTAATTTTTCAATAACTTGAACTTTTGCAGGATCTACTTTTATGTCTTTTTCAAAAATATTATACCCAAGTACAATTCCTCCTACAACCATAAATTGATATTTTTCTCAATTTAATAGGTTGACTTTTTCAATTCCAGAAATTTTTCAAAATTATTTAAACATAATTCAAATGAAGTCCCGAACATAGAGAAATCATCCATAAATGCTTCCATTCCATGTTCAATCCAATTACTAAATATTGACATCATACATCTTTGAAATGTTTCAGGTTCATTGCATAGTCCAAAAAGCATTCTACAAAAGCAAATGTTCCATAAGGGCTTATAAATGCTATTTTGTCTTGATCCTCGGGAGAAATTGGAATTTGATGATAACCGGTATATCCATCTAAAAGCAGTAATATTTTTTTCCAGCCATTCTATCCAAGATTTGGTCTAGAAAGGGTAAAGGAAAGTGATCTTTCTTGGTGGCTAGGTTTAATTTTGTATAGTCTATACAAATTTGCAAACCATTAACTTGTCTTATTGAAATTAATTCATTTTTCTCATTTACTTCAACAGTCACTCCTCCTTTCTTTGGAACACAGTGAATTGGGCTTACCGAAGCACTGTCTAAAATAATATATATAATTTTAGCATCTAACCATTATAACATTTCTTTTTTAACAACTTCTTTCATTATTGGGTTTAATCTCCTTTGAGTATCAGCTTTAGGTTTGTTTTGTTCATCTAATAAAATTTTGTGCGTACAAATTGATTAGCTAATTCCTTTAATATCTGTTAAATTCAATCCAAAACTTTTTAATATTTTTTAACATTTATATTAATTTATGTTCTTGAATTTTAGTTAACTCAGAAGATACAATAGTGGAAAATATAGATGAATCTCCTAAAAAAATATATTTTAAATGGGAAGGTAATACTTTCAGTTAAAGTTTAGGTGGTTTAATACTTGAAGGAATAAGATTTTTATTATCATTTTCTAACAAATCTAAAGTTTCAACTTTGTTGTGAATATAATCTAAATTTTCTTCTTTTATTTGATCATCATTCTCACTAAATTCTTCTTGCCTTAATTTTTCTTCAAACTCTTTCTTAAATTGCTCATTACTTAGATAATCAGTAACTTCCATTCTAAAACATTCATTATCTTATTCTATTGTACGATATTTCATAGCTTTTGCAATATTAGATGTTACTTCTTGATCATTAACTCTCATTATTCATTCTCCTTCTTGCACATCTATCACGGCTCTCTCTTTTGTAAGAAATGGTCTCCCCAAAATAATAGAAATCTTTTTATCTTCCTCCATATATATTACTATAAAGTCTATAGGAAAAATAAATTTATCTACTTTTACTAATACATCTTCTATAACTCCATTAGGATAGGTTATTGATCAATTAACTAACTGAAGAGTTACAGTAGCAGAGAAAATATATCTTAAATCTAAACATTTAAAAATTGATAGAGGCATACGATTGATACTCGCTCCTAAATCAAATATGGCTTTTCCATAAAACTTTTCACCATTTGCACAACATTTAGTAAAACTACCAGGATCTTTTAGGTTTTCAGGAACTTTTTCTGAATAATAGCGCTACACTCTTCACTAAGTGCAACAGCATCATGATCTGCAAACTTTCTTTTCTTGTTTAGTATATTGAATAATAGCGCTCTACTCTTCACTAAGTGCAACAACATCATGATCTACAAACTTTATTTTCTTGTTTAGCATATATTTCATAAATTTCACATAACTTGGCATTTTTTCTAAAGCCTCAATGAAAGGAATGTTTATCATTAATTTCTTAAGGATTTCAAAAAAATTTGTAAATTGTTTTTCTTTATTCTTCTGCTTCAATTATTGAGGAAACAGAGGTAGTGGTTTTTCTAAGGGAGCTTGTGTTTGTTCATTTTCTTTATGGTCACTTTCCATATCTTCCTTCTCCTCATCAACTTTAGTTTCTCTTTGGATTCTTGTTTCAACTTCTTTACCACTTCATAATTGAAAAGCTTTAATTTGCTCCTTATTTTCATCTTTTGGATTAACTTTCACAGTATTAAGAAGATTTTCTGAAGGTCTATTTAATAAGTGCAGTAGCAATATGTCCTAATTAATTTTCAATATTTATAATAGCAGCCCCTTAATTTTGTATTTGATTTCCTATATTTAACATTACTTCTTCCATCCTCAACTTCTTTTCCTTAACATATGGGTTAGAGTTAGAGTTAAATCCTGGAGGATAATAAGGTTGGTAATTAGGATTTCCTTGATTGTTTAAATTTCCTGTGGGATTAATTGAATTATTATAATCATTCCCACTAAAATTAGGGTGATTTTTCATTTAGGGTTGTAATAGTTAGATTAGGGATTTTTATTTTGATTATTTATAACATTCAAAGAATCATAAAATGATTGGGTATTAATTATCTTCCATAGTGAATTTTAGATGATTGAGTATTAATTATCTTCCATAGTGAATTTTTCTCTAATACTGGTAGTATTTGAGAATATTTCACTTCAATTTGATCAATCATTTTTGATATAACAGCAATTTGAGATGCTAAAATAGACATTGCATCAAAGTCATGAATACTAGCAACTCTCTTAGGATTTACCCATTCAGAGGGACACTGAAAATTGTTTGTAGCCATTTCTTCTATTAAAGAGTATGCTTCATCAAAAGGTTTTAATATTAGTGATCCACCTGTAGCAGCATATATAATATATCTAAGGGATCCTACTAATCCATTTTAAAAAGTTTGAATTATTAACCAATTTGGAAAAGCATTGTGTGGAAATTTTCTAAAGAGATCCTTAAATCTTTCCCAGGCTTCGTATATCTTCTACCCTTCAAACTGACAAAAAGATGTAATATCGTTTCTATGCTCAGCGGTTTTCAAGGGTGGAAAATATTTGTTTTCAAGGGTGGAAACTATTTAGCCAAGAATTTTGTGATAGTTGTCCAAAAGTCCTAATAGATCCAGGTGCTAATGAATTTAACCAAGCTTTAGTTTTATCCCTTAATGAAAAAGAAAAAAATCCTGAGCCTAACAACATCATTAGACACTCCATCATATTTATAAGTAGCTCAAATTTCAAAAAAACTAACAAGATGTAAGTTAGGATCTTCAGTAGGTGTTCCTCCAAACTGATTATTTTGTACCATTTGGATAATAACAGGTTTAAGCTTAAATGAATTAGTAGTAACATCAAGATTTTGAATAGTTAAGTGAAGTTCATCTGCTGTTGGATTAGCATAATCTTTTAAAGGTCTTTGTCGATTTTCATTTATTTGATAATCTAGGTTATTTGCCATTTCGTTCAAAATTTTAATTTCTTTTTGTTTTTTTGAATATTTATAATAGTACGTTCTAATTTCAAATCGTAAGGTACTAAACCTTTAGATCCAATATTTCACATAAATAAAGAAAAATGTCTTAAAAATACTCTTAAATATATATAGTTATATATATATATTTTTTGAATTTTTTATTTTATATTTTTTTGGTTTTTTTATATATTTTATCTCTAAATTTTCTAATTTACCAAATCTATTTAATTTATCGTTA
>NW_018234240.1:15982-17563 GCF_001263595.1 Phalaenopsis equestris
GACATATATATATATATATATATATATATATATATCCTAGATGCCCTTAGGAAGGAGCATCTGGTACTAATCTATTAAACCATAAACAGATTACAAAAGTCTCACAAAAGGGTAGCAAAAGAAAGGTATCTATATATAGAAAGGTATATATATATATGTACATATATACATCCAATATATAAATATACATGTATGTATCCTCACAATGTGGAGAAGTGGGGGAGGTTTAACTTATCTCCCTGACGGAGAAAAGCTAGAGCTGGAGGTGGGGTAGTAGCTACAATGACTTGTTCTGAGCTTCTGTCAGTGATAGCTAAATGATGAGCAGTTCCATTGCCTTTTATGTTAATATGTTGTAATACCACTCTACATCTTCCCAATGTAGTCTTCATTTTACTGCTCCATCTTCTTATGTACCAAGGAGGGTCCACTTCATTCTGCAAAATCTTAATGCAGATACTAGAGTCGGTCTCCACAATTAAAGGCCCAAATTGACATTGAATTGCTATCATAATAGCCCAAAAAATTGCAATCAATTTAGCTTCTAAAGCATCCACTGCCCAGGTTGGTGAGGAAAAGTGAAGAACATACTGCCTTAGAGAGCTTATGAAAACTCCCCCAAACCCATCAGTTCTCTTTAAAAAACTACCATTAGTGTTGGCCTTCATCCAACCCACAGGAGGAGGAGACCACACAATCAGAGAGAGCTTGTAACTAGAGTGATTTTGACTCTGATGTGCCCAATTCCTAAAGAGATTAGGGAAGTTATGAGGTTTAATTATTTTCTATAAGTAAGAAGTACAGTGAATAGTAACAGGTTTAGAAAGAGGAAAGGAGTCCTCATATTTAGCTTGATTCCTACACATCCATATGAACCAAGCAACTACACATGGGATAACAAGTAACCTAATCTGTTGCCACTCTTTCCAACAGCTAGAGAAAGTGTTCCAATAGAGATTGAGTGTATCAATTCTTAGCTTTATCAAAAATTCATTCCAGACATGTTGAGAGAAGATGCATTTAAGGAAAAGGTGATATAGAGTCTCCTCTTCCTTTTGACATAGATAACAACAAGAAGGGCCTCTAAGCCTTTTCATTTTAAGGATATCATCAGTAGGGAGTAAAGACTGCCAAAATCTCCAATTGAAAAAAGACATAGAGATAGTGAGATATTTCCCCCATATTTCAGTTCCCCATTGGACAGAAGGCCATTCATAGAATGTTTGATAAATATATGAAGAAACTTTCTAAGAAGGAGCTTTTTTTGCAATGATTCTATCTCTTTGTCCTGGAAAGAAAGGTGTTTGTTTAATTATTTGTATATGAACATTGTTCAGAATGGTGTGAAGCAATCTAGAATTCCACTGATTTTCTGTCCACTAATCTTTAACCAAGTTTTCAACATTTGGGTTAGAGTTAGTGCATTTAATCTTCTCTCCATTCCAAGTCCACCTGTCTAACAAAAAATTTATTTGTCACTCTCCCAATTCCCAGATGAAAGTCTCTTCAGCTTGCTCTCTTACTTCCAAAAGTTTGCCCCAAATTATTGAATCTCCCAGCTTTTTATTAACCAAATTTGAG
>NW_018234241.1:0-1568 GCF_001263595.1 Phalaenopsis equestris
GGAAGTAATATAGCATGCAACATTCCCTTAACAGTATTAAATGGTAACCCACATGCAATAATAGAAAAATAAAATAAGATCTACAAGCTGCATAAATTTAAACATTGAGGAAAAAGAAAACTAGTTAAATTTCTCGCAAAGGAAACACAAATTTAACCATTGTAATCACGTTTTTTAGCTCCAAAAAAAAAAAAAGGGAAAAAAGACAAAAAGTAAGCTTAAATTAAAAATAATAAGCAAACAAACTAAACCTTGAGAATTCCAAAAATCCCTAAATAATCATGATATGCTAATTGTAAAAACTAAAATCATTTGTGCTATTGAATTGCACAGTAAGCTTGCCAACACTCTGCACCAGAGTTCATGTACTTAGATCCGTTTAACATGGAAAGGAACCTCCCAATAAAGAGAACTGACAAACGCTAGAACGCCAGGTGGAAAGAATACCTCCCGCTTTAAGAAATTAGGGAAGAAACAGTCACGTTACTTGATGCTTCAGAAAATTATGGCTTGTCCTTCAAAAGAGATTTCATTAATCTCATATACAGCAAATCAATTCACTAAAGTATTTGTTGGAACCCAAAATTACCAGACACATCCTTATAGGGTTGCTTTCTTTTTCATAAAAGACCCAATCTTTCAACTTTCAAGGTGTATAAAAGCCTGTGATGCGCCGAACAAAATGTAAAGGAACACACATGCAATACAAAAACTGAATTGGTCTAATCAAACAAGTTCAAATTTTCCACTATTAGCAAATATGCCCATTCACTGTCGTAATCATGCCATTAAAGTACTTCAATCAAAGGGGTGAGAACTAAAATAAAAACACATTTAAATACACTGAATGAATCCGTCTTTTTCAAATAACTTATTCCTTTTTCGTCATCCTAAACAATCTTAAACATTGTGATAACTTAGGAAAGTAAGGCAACTATCATGCCATCACAAAACTAAATTCCCCCAAATTATAGCAATCCGAATTCTCCAACATTTGAAAAAAAGCCCTGTTGCAGGAACCATCGCAGCATTACAGCACCAACAATAGTTCATCGTAATGAAAATTAAGAAAATAAGTAATTGAAATCGAGAGAGATCGCCTATCCCAGACAGAAAATCAATAGAATTCAATAGAATATGAAAAAAAACAAAGATCAAAAAAACAAAAAGGACGCGTATTAATCAATGAGACAACCACGAAACCATCTTACCTGTTCAAACACGAGATTCTTCTTCGCGTCACCGGCAAGCTCTGCAACCCTATTGATGGCGACTTCCGAAGAATTGTAGAGGCTGTCGACGGCCACAACGCGGAACCCTTCTTGGAGGAGCTGCAACACCGTGTGGCTCCCTATGTAGCCCGTCCCTCCCGTAACCAGAATGTTCTTCGCCGCCATGAAATCGATCAAAGAAGATTTCAGCAAGATCAATGGAGGAGACGAGGAGGCAGGGAAGCAGCCGTGGGCAAGAGGAAGACGCAAAAGAAAAAGAGCGGAAAGGTTAAGTACGGATCCTTCAACAAATCGTAGAGAGTGGTTATTTATAGCAGGCGGACGCGGTGGTCATCG
>NW_018234242.1:0-2159 GCF_001263595.1 Phalaenopsis equestris
ACCACACGTATTGGTGTTGACCGACAAGATCAACATAACCAATATAAATTTGTAAGTCATCAGACCTAGAAAGAAGTGTGAATTTGTATCTGCTATTTGTTTCTGCTGGGGATTTTTTAAAAATAAGTGTCTGATCAAGATCAGGCAGAGAGGACTCTCACTGAGGGTTGGATAGTGAGTTTTAAAGTTGTTAGGTGTTTTTTTTGTTTTTTTTTATAGGGATCAACATGTAATGGTTGACCTCAAAATGGGGATCCAAGATACGAATATTGATATCAAAGGAGAGTCAGACATTTCGAACTGACTTTCAATAGAAGAAATCAGAAGTGTAGGACTGATCTAAAAGTAAGAATTGAAATTATTGGATCAATTCTTGATGGATGTGAATTAGAAATATCGGACTAATTTGAAGTGAAAATTATCCGATCAATTTGGGAAAAACATAAATCAGAAGTATCAAACTTACTTAATGTGAAAATTGAAATTATTAGATCAATTTTTTGAAAAGTTATGAATCAGAAGTATCGATTAGATTTGATGAGAAAATTAACATTATTGGATAAATTTTTTGAAAAGTTATGAATCAGAAGTATCGAACTGATTCGATGAGAAAATTAAAATTATTGGATCAATTTTTTGAAAAGTTATGAATTAGAAGTATTAAACTAGTTTGATGAGAAAATTGAAATTATCGGATCAATTTTAAAAAGTTATGAATCAGAAGTATCGAACTGATTCGATGAGAAAATTGAAATTATTGGATCAATTTTTTTTGAAAAGTTATGAATAAAAGATATCGAACTTATTCGATGAGAAAATTGAAATTATTGGATAAATTTTTGAAAAGTTATGAATCAGAAGTATCGAACTGATTCGATAAAAAAAATTGAAATTATTGGATCAATTTTTTTTTAAAGTTATGAATCAAAAGTACCAAACTGATTCGATAAAAAAAAATTGAAATTATTGTCAATTTATTTTAAAAGTTATGAATTAGAAGTATCGAACTGATTCGATAAAAAAATTGAAATTATTGGATCAATTTTTTAAAAAGTTATGAATCAGAAATATCGATTTGCAAGATTTATTTGCAAGTATCATATAGAGTTTGTGACTCCGTAGGGATATCACAAAAAAAATTTTGTGGAATGTGCAATTTTGTGGGGATATATACCGGACGGGGTCATACTGCACAAGCAAGGAATCTCAAAATTGAGAAAACTTATTCGGCAAATTTAATTTGTTTTATTTTGTTTTGTTCATTATTACGAACCAATGCATAGTTCAGCACAGTCATTTTTACAATATATCATGTATATATCTCAAAGATGGAAAGTACATCATGCTATACACATAACCCAAAACACCTCCAATAATTTCAATGAATCTCAAAGTACATCATGCTAAGATCCCCTCATTGCATTCCAACCACTTTCCCTCACTCATTCCCATTGTCGGAGCCCAATTTTGAGCTCAAAACCCTGCCGGAAACCAGGACAGAACCCAAAACACCTCCACACTCCACCAAACTTTAATTCCTTATGCCTACACCTTCACAAGAATGAAAGAAGCCAAAGCCCCATCAAATACCCCTTCCACAGAGCCTCTACCATAGCTCTAGACCAACACCTGAAATCGAGCTTGATCGAATTCTCACCTAGACTTCACACCAAGGCTAGGGACTCAATCCCTAGCCTCCTTGTACCCCAACGAGCGTGCCTAGAATCTCTGATCGAAGCCTTCCTTCTTAGAGCAAAGGTATAAAACTCCTCCTCCTCCCGAGCTTATTTTGATTCTCCATTTACTTAAGCTTGATTTCATGGTACCTTAGCCGTATAGATGTGTTTGTTTTGCTTAGATGAGTCCATAGGATCAAACCCAAAGCAATTTGGTTGAGTCTAGGCCGAGATCTTAAGGTTTTAGTGTGGACGGGCACGGGATCACTCTATCGGGGACGATGACGGGGAGTCGTTCGATCAAGCGTGTATCAAACGGATGGGGGAGATCAAGTCGGACGGTGCTTTGAGACGTGAATAGCGGGTCGAGTCAGCAAGCTACGTGGACGGCGGGGTCCAACCAGAGCGCGCCACGCATGCTTTCGAAGCTGTCGTAGGATGAGGTGGTATGCGCGGTTTAAATAGAAAAATAGGGGTATTTTC
>NW_018234243.1:0-1072 GCF_001263595.1 Phalaenopsis equestris
GGAGAACTTGGCATAGTTCGAGCTCGACTAGGCTCATTTACACCCCAATCCAATTTTTTTTTTTTTGTTGTAAATTTAATGTATCTCTATATATAAGACATTATTATATTTGCAATCAATTCTTACCATCCCTTCAAAAACAGCATCATTATTAAAATTTTAAATTAAAATACATCATTTTTATGCATAAATTTTGTACATCAAAATGATACAAGTATAAATATCAAATTTCAGATTTTAAACATGTAAACATATAAATATCATTGCATTTGTCTTCCTATATATTTTGAATGAGATTTGTATGAGATTTCAATTTTATCATTACTTTCATGAAATCTTGATTACTTAGCTCTGTAATATATTCCTTAACTCTGCCTTAAGCCGAAAAATCATCCTTCCGCATTAACCATTAATCACCTAATTAGCTTAATTAATTCTTCTACCACCATTATGCTTAAAGATGCATCAATTATTTCACATGGTGCCTAAACTTCAAATTTGACATATGTCACCTTACCATGCATGATTCTAATGTGATACTTTTGGTGTGATGTGTAAATATAAAAAAGGTGGAGGGGTTAGATAAGTTAATGCCTGTCAAAACCGCTCGTTGTTCAGCTCGTTAAGAAGCTTGTGTTCTGCTTGTTGAATTGTTCGATAAATCAACGAGCCGAACACAAACAACGCAAACAAATATTTGTTCGTTTCATGTTCGGCTCATCTTGATTTAAATACTACCAATCAATTATTTATATATACATCTTTGATGAGTTATATTTTAAAAAAATTTAATTGACTACAAGGCTATAAAGATTTATAATCAATTAAAAATATTAATTAAGAAAATAGAATAAATTTTATTAAATTAGATTCAAATGATATTTTAAATCTTGTCACAATTCTTAACATCTTATGGCTATGTGAAACGACTCTTTGTTCGTGAACGGCTTGTGTTCAACTCGCTAAGCAAACGAGCCGAACACGAACACAGTTTTTGAGCTCGAAATATAAAAGAGCCGAACGCGAGCTGAGCTTGGGTTCACTCATGTTCAGCTTGTTTACGCCCCTAGAA
>NW_018234244.1:0-1624 GCF_001263595.1 Phalaenopsis equestris
TATATATATATATATATATATGTATGTAAGTATTTTCAGATTTTAACAAAACAAGTTGGGTACGGACCTCAATACACACATTCACACATGTCATCCAATTCTTCGTGTATCTACATATCTAGCACCTATATTTCATATTTATGGCATCTAAATTCCCCATAGCATATCACAAAGGTTACCAATATAGTTTTAGGTGTACGAGTAAAATCGTATATAGGTAAGGAAATTAACGATATGTAAGCACGTAGGAACTATACGATGTGCAAGTATACCTTCCAAAACCCAGTATCCAGCATATGAATACGTGAGAATTCTTAACCTTTAATCTATAAAATATATCAATCACCTGCCACAAAGCATCTATACATAAGTACTCTGAACACTGGAGAAAATTTCCTAAATATTGAGCCAAGCATTTAAATCTCACAAACCCCTTTATTAAAAGAAGTAAAAGTGGCAATAATCAGTGAATAACCAACTTGTACCATCCTTATCGAACATTTCCCAATTTCAATTTCTATATATCCACATGATAACCTTGCATTTCACATTGACTAACCTTGCATTTCACATTACCATTATTCGAAATTTTCATAAAATTTTCATACCGCACCTCGATTTCACCAACAAAATTTCTATGCGCTTGTAAAGAATTATGAAATATGGTTGTTGGGTATGTAGATACATGAGAATTGTATGTTGCATATCAAACTTTCTAAATGTTGAAATAGTTAAGAGCATATCATAATAATAAATCTCACTGAGAGAAGAAATGAAATCATAACCCCGACCGACCGCTAGCTTTACCATGCATTTAACAAAGTTTAGGAGAAGATATGCTATGTTAAATGAATTCTAAACATATGTGTACATCGCATCATAATCCCTTAGCAATTTTTGCAAATTTCGGACGGTTATAATAGCATTTTAATCATATCTCAATCATAAACGACTAGAATCAAGAAGCAAGAACATCCATTTATCTCTTTTCGAATCATATTTATATGTTTTGATGCTGATGAAGAAGAGTTTCAGGTTTCCACACAACGAGTCACAAATTTCAGATTTTATGAACCAAAATTGTCAAGAAAATTAACACACATTCACACTTAAATACATACTCTCCAAGTCTTTATATACTTGCATATCTCACAACTAGACTTTAATCTTTACTTTTATGCCACCCAAACGATTCATATGGCATCAAAATATCACTACTCTTAACTTTAACAAGATGAAATACACATTATTCATGTATATGTTTATGCATGTAAATATCTCCTTGAAACAAGCCTATGAGCTAGGTGTGCAAATACGTGGAAGAAAGTGATACATGTGTAACTTATTAAAATTTGGTTCTTGAACATGCGAATAGATGGAAATTAAGTGTCGCGCACATAAATAATGGAGATATGCAGCATGCATGTAGATATTAGTGCTTAGGTGGTAAATATGTAAATGGGATATGACTAGCCATGAAAGTCTATTAGCTTGACTGGTAGGTATGTAAAATTGAAGATTAATTGCTAGATAGGTAAATGTAAGAAAACTGGGTGGTAAGTAAATAAATCTTCCCTTCTTTGGTTAGCCATTCTATTAATCGCATATATGCACTCTTCGCGAC
>NW_018234245.1:0-206 GCF_001263595.1 Phalaenopsis equestris
TGGTTTATTTGGGGCTGGTTTGGTGGCATTTTTTCTCTCTTTTTGGCTTTACCCGGGAGCTTGTTTGGGTTTGTTTGGAGCTGGTTTGGTGACTTGTGAAATAAAAAAAAGGAAAAGTTTATATAATTTCATTTTGAAGAAAGTATGGGATTGATATAAATTTAATTCAATAGGGGTTTGGAAATGCGCAAGATTGACTTTTGGAA
>NW_018234245.1:412-879 GCF_001263595.1 Phalaenopsis equestris
GATTTAATTATATTCAGAAATGATTTATAATCTCAAGAGAAATATGAGAGAAAGAGAAAATGAGAGAAAATTAAAATTGAAATTTGAATTTTTAGGATGATAAAATCTAAAGAGGAGATATGGTAACGAACAATCTACCTTTTCTTTTATATAAGGAAAAATGAATTGCAAATTGGAAGACTAGTTAGAATCGGAAGAAATGAGAATTTAGATAATAATTGAGAGATTAGTGGACTTATACTTAGATCCCTTAAGCTTTGAATCAATTTAAAATACAATTCCTTTAACTAGGATTAAAGCACAACTCACAACACTTTTTCCAAAACTATGAATTTACCCCTAGGTTTTAGGAGCCTGATAGCGAACTAAGCTGGATCTATAGATGTTTGAGGGTTAGTGGATGTTTGAGGGTTAGAGATTAGACACTTTATGACACTTCAAGTTTAAACTAAAGTGCATTTAGGACA
>NW_018234245.1:1145-1508 GCF_001263595.1 Phalaenopsis equestris
CTACACTCAAATCCTCCTGGCAATTGGGGACATTCCAATATCACATATAAATTTCCTATTCTTGGTCCTTTATATGTGATGGTATGGTATTTCATTTTATTTGTTTATCTTTTCTTTGCGATTTACCTGTTTCTGTTAAGTCCTTTTCAGGTCATACTTCCCTCTTTACACAACACATAATAGCTAAATTTAAAGGAGCAATGAACCTCTCAAGTGTACAGGTTTAATTTACATTACAGCATTTTATTTTAAAAACATGTTATATTGTTTTCATAGCCAGTTATATTGCTTCCCTAGCACGTTATGTTCTTTTTTCAGCATGTTATGCTGTCTGTTCTCTTTACTATACAGTGCATTGTTTCT
>NW_018234246.1:0-289 GCF_001263595.1 Phalaenopsis equestris
AATTTCAAAAGATGATCAGGACAACTCCTAATCATGTGAAATTTTTATGTTAGCTAGCCCTAGGCTAGAGAGTCCATTGACCGAAATTTCATAATTTTTTGAAGTTTCTGTGATTTATTAGAATTAATTGAAGTTTTAGAGACTTTAATAAAAATAAAATATTTTACATGTTGAAAAATATGTTTTATATTTTTGGAAAATTTTTTTGAAGTCAGAGAACTCAAAAAAATTTATTTTATATTTTTCTGATTTAAACTTATTTTTCTAGAATTATTTTGGTGAAAATTCT
>NW_018234247.1:0-5527 GCF_001263595.1 Phalaenopsis equestris
TGCCGAGACATTTGAGTGCCATCTTAGACAGACTTGTCACAGGATGAAAATGATGTTCCCGAGACCCGTACTAAAGACAAGGAAGTTGCAAGCATGATGACAAGGCTGGGGGAAAAAATTATAAATGTGATAGTTGGAGGGTGATTTGAGTATTCATTATATTATTAATTGTAATGGTTGTTGAAGAGATTCACTATTTATTATATTTGTATTTTATAAAATTCATGTTTATTTTCATTCCTTATGTATTTGATATTATTTTTTTAGATTTTTTACTATATATATAAGTGATTTTTTCCTTTTGCATTTCTCTTATTTTTCTTTTGGTGGGTTTGAGAGGTTTGTGATGAGTCGTTTGACCTCATGGGTTCTTTTTAATGGTATGTTTGTCGTTGTTGATTGATGTCACATGTGAAATCCTAATGAAGACAACTAAGTTCCTCTCTTTTTTTCAGTGCTACGATTTTTGAGATTCTTCTGGATGGCCTTTTTTGGTGATATGCATATGTGACACACACAAGTTGAGTATTACATGGATTAAAGGTAACGAAGAACCCATTTGTTTATAAGGTCGGTTGTCTTCTTGTAGTGACAAATTTGTTGATTGATATAATGAGTTGTGTGAGATTTCAGTTGCATAAAACTATAATTAATTACTTCTTTTATATCTTTATTTGTGTTATGTCTAATGAGATGCATTTTAAAGCATTCATAAAAGATGAGCTTGAGAATTTCTAGTATCTTCTGAGGATTGCACTGCTACTGTCGACTTCAATGCTACTTGCTCATTTCAAGTCAGGCATATGGCTACAAGAGAAAGTTTTTTAGGTGCCTGTGGAGAGTCACAAAAAACTGTGACTTTTTGTGGGCAGATAATCTAAACGATTTTATCGTCAAGAGTGATCAGACATTGAGAGTATTCGTAGAGGACAGCTTAGCACATGACATATGTAGTCAACATTTCAAAAATAATATAATCATATTATTAAATTTTATATTAATAGTATTTTTTAATTTTAGCAATCATGATACTCATAGATAAGTGTAATGAGCCTTAGGACGAATGGGCCTCTACTCATGATTCCATCAAGAAAATCGACTGATGACCTTTTAGCCGACTGAATTTATTTTCGATAGACTAAAGGTTTTAGCCTATCGAATGTTATGGGTAATAGATCATTAAATATCCCTCTTCATGCAATTATGAATATGAAATAGTACTTATATTAGTTACAAATATGATAAGGTGTCAAAGTCACTTATGAATGCAAGAAGGTGTCTTAATAACTTGTTACACCCTTATTAAAATAGAGACATAGATTTAATTCTATACTAGATACTCATGGGAGCTATAAATAGGGGGTCATTTCTTGAATAAAGGAGAATTAACTTTACCCTCTCAAAACTTGTGCTATTGTGCATTCTATTTTCCTCTTTTTATTTGTCTATTTCTTTCATCCATCCAATGCTCTATACCTTAGATATGATCCGCAAGACATATTCATATTCAACATGTTGAAAGGTGTGGTGAGTGTGGAATCATGTCATAAACACGAAAATACGGATGTCAAGAAGAAAGAACTCATTTGGGAAGAACCTCTCAAAATAAAGTATGTAAGAGAATTTGTGCAACAACAAATTCAATAACTTTGAGATCAAATAGTGGGTTAAATGACAAAATTTACATGCATGCTACTCGAGGGAAGTGTGCAAGTTCCTCAAGAATCGAACCCTTGAGTAGAACCTAAACCACAAGGCCACCGAACAACTCAGGGGGCAGAAAGAATTAAAGAATCCCAGTATCAAGATAGTGTTGGGTCTATGCCGTGGGCCAGACAATAATTTGGGCTAATGGAGGTCTACCCTCAGTCAGGGAATCCATTAACTCAGGAAATTATCAACGTTGAGCCCTTAGAGAAGTTCAAAGTTCCCTCTTTATAATCCTACAAGGGTTGGAGCAATCTAACTGACCACATAGCTTTTTTTTTGAGTCATTCATCTGCCTTCTCAAAACCCCTGATGTACTAAAGAGTTAGTTATCCTATATCGCACTGAGAGATTCCACCCTCATGTGGTTGAATGGTCTCTCGACATGAGTTATCACCTCCTTTAATGAGTTCAAAATATGTTCACCACACGGTTCACTAGTCCACAAAATCCCATAAGGTCTCAAAGGCCCTGTGGCACAGATCAAGAGCCTTCAAATGTATTTCACTTGATTTTATAAAGAAATGCTGGAAGTACAAAATTTTAAGCCTACGGTAGCACATACCACCAGGCACAAAGACTGGCGAGCAAATGATTTAAATATTTACTACATTTATTATGACCTAATAGTCTAGTTGAATTTTTGGAGTTATCCAACCATCACATCACGACGAAGGAATATGTTCACCCACCTTACCAGAAGGGTGAATAATCTGACCGCCACCCACAAAAGAGGGCCTCACGAGATGATGGGTGGAGGCCAAAGGACACCCTCAGGTCCAAATGTGGATACAACCGACTACCTTATGATGATAGGGAGACTAAAAACAACTATTAAAGATAATGAAGTCTGTCAAATCACTGGGCAATCGAAGAGCACCGTAACCCACTCTGTTGAGGCTTTCAATGACAGAGTTTGTGAAATCCATACAAGATAAGAAGTACATTAAGAAGACTCCACTTATGAGACCAAGAGCTTTGCTCCAAAACACCAATAAATTCTGTAGATACCATAAGGACAATGGTCACAACTATACACCTCTAGAACTTGCTTAAAGAGTTAATCTAAGTAGGGAAACTCAAGGATTTTGTGACCTTAGGAGCATCAACTGAAAGGTAGGGGAAAGCCCCAATAGAAGAAAACTCTGATGAACTTTTCCAAACCAATGTAATTCACATTGTAGGGATAATGCCAACAATCCTGAGAGGAGACTCGGTAAGGCGGTTCGACCATAAGAGGCTCCAGACAGAGGAACTTTGTGATTTCACCTTAACTTTGAAGTGGAATCCTCACTCCTTTACTTTTTTTATAGCGCGGATTTGCCCCGAAGTGGAAATCCTTAAAATAAAATCCTTATAATCATTATGATGATTAACAACAATTAGGGGGTAGTATTTTGGCTGACACTAGCACTACATGGAATATCATATTCAAGTTAAGCTTTGATAAGATGCTCCTATCGATCAACCAATTGGTGGCATTGACCAGCCCACTCTATGGGTTTTTTGGTGAATGAAAGGAACCCCTAAGAATAATCAAGCTACTTTCCACCTAGGGGTAAGGTGACCAGCATACCAACATTGAGGAATTTATGGTGGTTAACATGACATATACTTATATTGTTATCTTCGATCAACCACTACTCAACAACTCTAAAGCCGTGGTTTCCATATACCATGTTACAGATGTGCTACCTTCTGGTGGTCAAAATGTGGAACAGGAGTCGTTTGACTTCCAAAACTAGCAAAAGAAGAACGTTAGTTAAACTTCTAAACTTATGAATAATTTGCCTTCGCTCTTCTTCGGCAACAAAAAACTCTGCAGTGGTTTCATATCATGACATCCAACCTTCCATATCGTTTTCTCTTATTTGTCACAATACATTAGTTAAACTTCTAAACATTTGCAATCCTACACTCATTATGAATTATTTGCAAGGAGAAAGTCTCTTTACATATCTTGAATTTTCTAATTTTAGTTATTTTTGAATCCTTGAATATTCTTTTAAGTTGCACTTTTAGGAATTAGTAAACTTTACTTTTCACTTAAATTACTTTTATATTTTCATGGAATATATTCTACCTGTTAAAGTAAAGATCTTTCTTAGTCAAATACATAAAGTTACCAACTTTCCTTGTGTGGTCGATATTGGGGGTTTTATGGAAAATCATATATTACTTGAAACAATACGTATACTTGCATAGTATTCATAGTTTGAAGGCTTATCATATAATTTTTAGATCATTTCATTTATTCATACTAGTCACTAAATATAATTGGGTCAAGTTTTTGGCAATCTTTTAGAGTAAAAATATTTGTGTAATTGCGGGTCAGGTCAAAGTGCAAAAGCTTAAAGAGGCAGGGTGCATCCCGTTGGTAAAGTATCCAACCATCCAATGTGGTAATGGTCAAGAAGTCAAATGACAAGTGAAGAATTTGCATAGGCTTCACGTACCTAAACTCTGTTTGCCTGAAGGACCACTACCCCCTGTCAAGAATTAATGCTTTGGTAGATTTAATAGTCAGACACTTAGTAATGAGCTTCATGGATGCTTTCTCTGGGTATCATTAGAATAAGATGCATCTAGCCAAAGTGGAGAAGACAACATTCATCACGAGCATAAGCTTGTAATTTTATGATGCAACTTCCTTTGAACTAATGAACGTGGATCTATTTACCAGCATTTAATAGTTGTAATCTTTTCAAATTAGAAACAAAAAAATATTGAAGTGTATGTGGAAGATATCCTTATTAAAAGTCTGTGGGTCGAGCAATATAAATGATCTAAGAGAAATATTTCATACACTTAGAAAAAATAATATGAAACTAAATCCACTGAAAGGTAAGTTTGGAGATTCAACTACCAAATTTCCTGTATACTTTATGACGTACGAATGTATAAAGGTTAATCCAGAAAATTACAAGCACTGCTGAATATGCCCTCTCCTCGAAATACTAAAGAATTGTAAAAGCTAACCGAACAAAAAACAATAATCAACCAATTTATTTCAAATTTGAGTGACAAATTTGCGGCATTCTTCATAACACTGATACGCCTAAAAAATGACTACTTTTTCATATATATTTTATGCTCAATTTTAATGATATTACATTGTAAAGGAAGAAATTTTGCATATTTTTTGTTTCAGGGAAAATAATTGGAGTTTTGGAGAAAAAGAAGCAAAAACTGTGCAATTTGGAGAAAAAACGAGCAAGAAAGAAAATTCTGTCCTGACACATTTCGATATGTCTTTTCATGCATAATCTCTTTTACACTTCGCACACATTTTGAATGAAATTACACTTTAAATGAACGTTATTTTTATGTTTATTTTATAGGTCTATCTATTAGGAACGCAACACAACTAAAACGGGGCGAAACAGAGCTAAAACAGAGCCAAACGAAGTAAAATTGTGGAGCTGTGCAGGGTGCGGTGGAGCTGAGCAGGGTGGGCACCGACGACGCCAAAACCGACACCGACAGTGCCAGAGTGCAGAAAAAGACTTGAAAATGGCACCGACGGCTCCCAAAACAGCGCTGACAGCGCCCGAGAAGGTTTGGACGCGATGTTGGGTGAATTTCTAGAAGATTCAATGTATTTGGACACTTTTTGAAAGGTTGCTTGAGGCATCTCTTGGGAAATCCTCCCTACACTATAATAGAGTGCTTTTATGTCAGAAAAAGTGGTGTGTGTGAGTGAAAAAAACATGGAGAATGTTTAGAGATATTAGAATAGGAGTAGAAATGTAGATTCTATCTTTTTGGTGAGATTAGTGAGGTGTGAGATTAGTGAGGGGATTTTGAGAGAATCTATAAG
>NW_018234248.1:0-407 GCF_001263595.1 Phalaenopsis equestris
GAAAATTTTACTGGAGGTAGACCTAGACCAGAGAAACATTTGGATCAAATTTTATAATTTTTTGAGTTCTCTGTGATTTATTAGAATTATTTTAAGTTCTGGGATATTTAATAAAAATAAAATATTTTAGGTGGTGAAAATTAAATTTTGTATTTTTTAAAAAATCACTTTAAGTTCAAAGAACTCAAAGGAGGAAATTTTGTATTTTTTTTTTATTTTTCTTTGATTTATTGGAATTATTTTAGTGAAAACTCATTTTTTAACTTTCTTTTAAAAAAGAAATAAAATTATTTTTAAGCTTTAAAATTCAATATCCTTATTTAGAATATCAAGAAAAATATTCTAATTATTTGAAAAATATTCTAATTATTTTTAAGTGATTAGGAACCAATTTAGAACATTTCCAT
>NW_018234249.1:0-381 GCF_001263595.1 Phalaenopsis equestris
ATAAAATTTAGTTTACTTCTTTTAAAGAAAATTTTTCCCTCAAACTTAAGTTCTTAAATAATAAGTAAAGCACATAGTGCAAAAAAATTGCAAGTGAAAGAAAATAGTAAATGCATACAAATAAAACTAACCTGTAGATGATTCTGAATATGAAATTTGGCTCTTGATAATTTACAGGTGCTAACTTAAAAAGTACAAGCTTTAAAGCATTAAATGAGACATAATATATCAAAATATTTGCTAAGAAAAGATAAATTAAAGACATAAACAATAAACTAAAACAACTAAAAATGCTGAAAAATAAAAGTCTACAATTTACTATTATAATCACCAATTCAATAGATCTACAAATTAAACACATAAATGTTCCACTAGTACCAT
>NW_018234250.1:0-412 GCF_001263595.1 Phalaenopsis equestris
ATTCTTAATATATTTCATTTGATTTTATCCATACTGTTAATATCATTGAACATCTAATAGAAAACCTTAATTTATTTGATTATGTCCTTATAGGTTAATGATATCAAACATCTCTAATAAACAACCAAAGATGACTCTAACATCCTTGGTAAATTTCTCATAGTTTCTTATATACAAATGGCCATTAATTAATCAAACATCCATGATAGATTTCTTATGGCTTCTTATATACAAATGACCACAAACCGATCAAGCATCCATGGTAAATTTCTCATAGTTTCTTATGTAAGAATGATCTCAAATCGGTCAAACATTCTTGGCGAATTTTTTATTACTTATTATAATTATAAACAAATAACCTCAAATAAGTTAAACGACCTTGATGGATTTCTCCTGTTATCAGGTGTGTGTG
>NW_018234251.1:0-313 GCF_001263595.1 Phalaenopsis equestris
CGAATTGGAGCGGAAGAGGGAGCTCAGCGCAGCTAAGGCAGACGTGATCGAAGGGCGGAAGAAGGAGATCAACGCAACTCGGGCAGGAAGCGATCGAATGGAGCGAGGGTAGGGACGACGCGGGAATGTTTTGCAAGGGCAGACACGTAAAAGCTCGGAGGCGCAACGCGGATCACAGGGATAGACCCGCGGACCGCGTGTAACGTAAAATAGGAACTCCGTTTATGAAAACGCGACTCAAACGTGTGAAACAAACAGTGGGGCGGCGTTTTTGAACACCGCCGCACTTATAAGCTGCCCCAAAATGGCCCTA
>NW_018234252.1:0-844 GCF_001263595.1 Phalaenopsis equestris
ATCATTAAAGGTTATCCAGATATAGTAATCTTCACGAAAAAAAAGAGAGAGATAGAAAAGAAAAAGGGATTGAAAAAAAGGATCCTGAAAAGAAAAGAAAAAGAAAAACATGTGGGGAGAAACTTGAGGAGATGCCTAATTAAAAATTGGCTTTACTTGAATCAACTTAAGGAAAAAGACTTGGACACATTTTCTAAACTTTTTATTTGAATATTAGCTTAATTATTAGTTTTATGAGTTTCATTTTCATATGAATTTCCTAAGTGACTTTAATGAAACAAATTGCATTTTTTCTTGAAAAAAATAGAGGATCAGAAACCTTAGACTTAATTACTGTATATCCTTACACCTTTAGTATTAACTGGAGTTGTTTCGAATTTTTCTTAAGTTATATTATTATGTTTAGAGAACTAAAATATGGAAATCTAGAAGTTAAATTCATTATCATAAGTCATAATTTTATGTAGTAGAGGAGATACTTGAGGACAAGTAACATGTAAGTTTGGGAGATTTTGATACACCAAAAATATATGCATTTTTAGACCCATATTTTATACTTATTTTTTATGATATTGCACTTTAATGGAAGATATTTTGATTTTTTCTTGTAGGTTGTTGCATTTCTGTTTTGCTAATAGTTAAGTAATTTAGTTTTTATCTCAAAATTCGAAATTAGTGACAGTAATTTCGTTTGACTTTCTGTGAATTTCCTAGTAGAATTTATCATTACAAATTTAAACTTTCCCCGTGGGATCGATCTTTGGGGCTTAAATAGAAAGTCTATTATTGCTTGATAACGATATGTATAATTGCATAGAATCTCATTAATAATTTCCTATACTTA
>NW_018234253.1:0-819 GCF_001263595.1 Phalaenopsis equestris
AAAATTTTGGCAAGTTTTGAAAGTTCTTTTTTGGGGAGTTCGGAGAGATTTTCAGGAACAACTTTTTATTCTACTTTATCCTTTTTTTTTTGAGTGATTGTAAAAGAGAAGAGATTCAAATGAACTTCAAGAGTTTGGTGGAGGACTTGAGATAAAACAATAAACAAATTTTTCAATTTTTGAGGCCCAACCCACCACCCATGACAAAGAAAAACCATCACAACAATGATATTGTATTGTGTACTTGGTGTAGAACTAGTCCACATTAAATCATTCCCATCAAAGACGTTAGAGGATGCTTATCAATGAAAAAGGAAACGTTGTATTCTTGATTTTAGGATTTATGGTATCTCTTGTATAGAAGGGAAGAGCATCTAAGAGATAGGGCTTTCTCTCATTCTCTCTATCTGTAATGAGTTGGAGGCATTTTTCATTATGTCAGTGTGCATTTTTGACAATCTGAGAGAAGAGAATTTGATTTTCTGAGAGAAAAAAATATGACGTACTTTTTTAAGGCCTCCATCGATCATTCTCATACATCTCTAACCTTGCTATTTCTTTTTTTCGACCAATCCTATAGTCGTATGGGATATTCTACCTGATTGTATCGTATCACAAATTACACAGGATCTTACGTCCTAAAATGGATTCAACAGTGTGCATGATTTGATGGTGCCTTTAGTTTTCTCACATGTTAGACAAATTAATTTTATGTAGATTAATTTTATGTAATTTTAAATGTTAGGACGCTCCATTAGACGTGACCTTAGGTTAATCCCCAAATATGTGTGGTTCATGAATGTATAAGAGAAATAGTTA
>NW_018234254.1:0-1147 GCF_001263595.1 Phalaenopsis equestris
TTAATTACATTCATCACGTTTTGTACCTCCTTTTCTAATATCTTGATTCGACGCAAGAACACCAAAGACTTATCCGAAACTAAGGGTTGAACTGACAGTGAATTCTGAGAAGATTGATCAACTACCATAGCCATGTCATTTTCATCTTCAAATGATGGGAATCTTTTAGTTGGGTCCAAAGGTTTCCAAGGTAGCAGTACCTTTTCCCAGTTTTCATAGGATACTTGAGACTGGCTGCAAAGTGAGAAAGAAAATTGTGGAAGGGTGTCCAAGCCCATAAGTTGATCCGTGAACGATCAGGCCTAAAACTAACTTCACAATTATAGATCCAATATCAATGGATAGTCCCCTTTGGATGCAGTAATTCAGAATGGCACTTTCTTTAGAAACTTTACCAACCTTCATTATCGGTAACAGTTTCACAGAAATGAAGAAGTGCCAGTGTTTAGAGACGGGATTCAAAAGTGTTGAAGAAAAACTAACATACCCGTACTCTCGCATTTCCTAATCGTCAGTTTCGTCCGTTAAATACTGGTAAATTTCATTCATCTGGTTTCTTGTTGGGACGAAATTAGAATAGTGGCAGACAGGAATATTCTCTATCATATATAATTCGTTGATCCGTGCAGGAATGAAAGTGATTTATCTCCCTCGCACATAAACAACTCCTTGGTTGATGACCATGTAAATTTGCATAAAATTTTTTTACCACAGGAACTACCACGGCGGCAGTAGTGTAGCACAACGCTTCCCATCTTCGCCGCACTATGATTTCTTCAATATCCGTCGTGGGATTATTCAATCCATGATTCATGAATCCTCGTTCCTTGATTAATCTTTTCTTCGTTAGCAACTTGAAAGATTCGTTGCGCTTCCGCACTAATGAACTTTCTCCAATTGAAAACTCGCAATCTGGGATTATCAGGGGGAATTGGACGCCATAGGAATGAAATTAACAGAGTTTTACTTCGTTCTTGGAGAGAAAATATGAACTATAGTTCGAATTTTTTAGTTTAAAAAGACTATTCCCGCCCAAAAACCGTCAAAAATCGCTCATCGGACACAAGAAACCGCCTCTCACCGGTCTCGCCGTTGGCGGCCTCGAGAGCACCATCGGCACGCCTCTGTATTAATTTTGTCTGGACTC
>NW_018234255.1:0-898 GCF_001263595.1 Phalaenopsis equestris
TTTTCTATTTCGTCCAGAATAACTTCATCACTCTCCTCCAATTATTCTTTTTCTTTGAAATGTTCTTTAAAATATTCTTTCAATAGTGTTCACTAATTTCCATGTAAAAACATTCATTATCTCTTTCAACAGCAGCGTATTTCATAGATTTTGCAATGTTAAAAGTCACTTCTTGATCATTTACTCTTTAACTCTCATAGTTAATTCTCTTTTTTGAACATCTATCATAGCTTTTCCAGTAGCTAAAAATGATTTCCCTAAAATGATAGGTATTTCTTTATCTTTCTTCATATCTAAAATAATGAAATCCACAAGAAAGATAAATTTATGCACTTCTACTAACACATCTTCTATAAATCTTGTAGGATATATAACAGAATGATCCAATAACTGTAGAGTTACAGAAGTAGCTGAGACTTCTCCTAATCCTAATCTTTTAAAAATTGATAGAGGCATAAGATTAATGTTGGCTCCCAAATCACATAAAGCTCTTCCATAAAATTTGTCACCGAAAGCACACGGTATAGTGAAACTACCAGGATCTTTTAATTTTTCAGGATGCTTTTTTTGAATAATTACACTACACTCTTCGCTAATTGCAACAGTTTCATTATCCGTGAACTTCCTTTTCTTGTTCAGAATATCTTTCATAAATTTCACATAATTGGGCATTTGCTCTAAATCTTATACGAAGGGAATATTTACTGTTAGCTTCTTAAGAATTTCTTAAAATTTAGAAAATTATTTATTTTGTTTTTGTTGCTTCAATATTTGATGAAAAGGTGATGGAGGTTTCTCCACAATATTTTTCATTGTGTTAATGGATACTCTAAATCTGGGTACTCATGATCCTTTTCTTTTTCAGTATCCACTTTCTCTTTTTCAGTTTCCGTTTCTT
>NW_018234256.1:0-201 GCF_001263595.1 Phalaenopsis equestris
GAAAAAACTGCAAATCATTTCCTATATGATTATCAGCAATAGGTTTCCATTCAAAATGAAAGAAAATCATGAGGATTCTGATGAGCTATTATTATCAATAAAGATGCATGATACGGGCTATCTTATTTGGACCGCCCAAAAAACATTCACCTCAACTAAATTACAGTAATATCGAGCCTACAGCAATCCAAAAAGATAATC
>NW_018234257.1:0-233 GCF_001263595.1 Phalaenopsis equestris
CATACTTATTCTTTTCCCTTTGGTCCAGGCATAAAAAATATTGACTCATCCTACGCTTGTTCACTGAATATGCGGCTAGTCTGAGAGGATGCCGACTCTCACTTCGGAGCTCCCACGTTCCCCACCCCTGCGGGCTAACATCTACACTTCAGCACACAAATGATAGGACCGAATTGGGGATTTTAGTCTGTCAATCTAAAATCTCCAATTCTACGCCTGATAATTTTATTTCC
>NW_018234257.1:379-983 GCF_001263595.1 Phalaenopsis equestris
ATTTTCAAGGCTCAACTAATTCAAATCACCATTTCATAAATCTCAAGACAAGGAGAAAGATAGAGAAAACTACTTAGAACTCATGGGAAAGATATGACAAAACTTGGAATTTATATATAAAATCAAAGTCATACTAACTACAACAAGTAAATAACAATTATCTCTAATTCCTCCCCAAGCAAACTCCTCGAAGTTCCTCTGAATCTCTTCCTTTCGTTAGAGCACACAGAATTCTTCTTTGAAATGGTAAACAGGAAGAAATCTCTCACTTTTCCTTCACTCTTACAATCTCTCGAAGAATTCCTCACAATTTTAACACTCTAGTAAATTCTCTATACACTAATGGAACCTCTCTAACCTCCAGGACCTCGAGAGTTTCTTCAATTTTTGGCCAAATTCTTCTTTTAAAGTTGTAGATGAGTTTTCCCAAGAGTTGCCTAAGCACCCCTCCAAAATTCATCCTCATCCATTGCATTGTTGGGCATAATCGCCGAACTCACCGTCGGCGGCATCAAGGGCGCCATCGGCGGGCCTTCTAAATGAATTAAATCTGGATTCTCGAGAAAAGTTCGTCATCGGCGCCCTAGTTCAAATCTTCACATTT
>NW_018234258.1:0-1030 GCF_001263595.1 Phalaenopsis equestris
AAATAGAATAAAATAATATTAAATTCTATTTAAATGAATATGTTAATATGAATGACATGATTTAAATCTCGCCCTACCCTTAACATCATATGACTATGTGATTAGAGTTGTTAAAATAACTCATTGTTCATGAATAGCTTGTGTTCAACTCGATAAGCAAGCGAGAAACACAAACAAATTTTTGAGTTTGATATAAAAATGAGTGGAACACGAATAATGATATTTTTTAACAAGACAGGTATAGACTGCTCGAGCTCGACCCGTTTACACCCCTAATAGCCTAGAATTGTCAAATTAGTTTTTTTTTAAATTTTTTAATAGCTCGTGTTCAACACGCTAAGCAAACAACCAGCCAAATACGAATAATGATATTTTTTAATTAATCGAACAAGAGTTGAGCTTAGCCTCGCTCGTGTTCGACTCGTTTACACCCATAATCGACAAGAGATTATAGCTTCAACTTGAATGAATATAGTAAAACCTACAAACTTATATTTAACAAATTAAGGACAGCTAAATTCTAGAAATTGTTTGGAAATGATTTATTAAATCTAGTTAAATCATGTGACGACTTCTTTTAGGTTTAGAAGATTGTTATGTTAGTAAGAAAAAAATTATAATTAAATCATAATTATTTTACTATTATAATTGATGCGTGCT
This sequence comes from Phalaenopsis equestris, assembly GCF_001263595.1. Lineage (NCBI taxonomy): Eukaryota > Viridiplantae > Streptophyta > Magnoliopsida > Asparagales > Orchidaceae > Phalaenopsis > Phalaenopsis equestris. The sequence continues at coordinate 661 of NW_018234258.1, forward strand.
AGAAAATTCGCGGCGGTAGAGTAATGAATTATTGTCTTAGATTTGTGCGAGGATTCAACACACAATCAGATGAAAATAAATCAAATTGTGATAACACCAGGAGTTTTTACGTGGAAAACCCATAAAGGGGAAAAACCACGGGGTCTGGCCCAGTTGTAAAAATCCACTACAAGTTGAGGATTACAGATGTCGTTTGCCCATATACGGGAAATTGTTACTAGCTTTCCAAATTATAACGTCAACTGACGACGTTTAATCAGTGGTGGTTGACGGAGGTCGGCGGTGATTGATGGCGGTTAACGACAATTGATGATGGTCGGCGGTGGTCCACGGAGGTCGGCGGTGGCTGACGACAGGCGATGGCGGGGGG
>NW_018234258.1:1076-1592 GCF_001263595.1 Phalaenopsis equestris
TTCTCCCCCCCCCCCCCCCCCCCCCCCCCCCCCCACTCATGAGAGGGATGAGACTCTATTTATAGTGTTATGGGTGCAATTAATGCAGAAATACGAATCATTTTGATTGGACGATCCAGAGAGCTTCCTCTGATTATACGACGTTTACTGGACATTTGAGTGTCTTAATGATGTCAAAATTAAATGACCTTGGGCCCGTTGGATTCGTCTTATTGAGCCGCTCGAGTCGAGTATAAACTTGTCATATTCGACAACCCTTTGATCTTTCAAATGTGTTCGGAAATCATTTAAGTGTGGTTCAATGACTTGATTTAGGTTTGATTTGACTCGGCTTGGGCTAGTTTTCATATCATTATGTTCATCTCATCAAGTCGGTCAGTTTGACTATAAGTTTACTGAAATTAGAGCTCTGGATGAATTTTTATTAAGAGTTGAAATATTCATGCTTAAAATATTGTCTCGAAATTCAAATCATACATCGAGATTCGTGCCTGATGATGAAAATTTGTTGGTGGT
>NW_018234259.1:0-237 GCF_001263595.1 Phalaenopsis equestris
CTCAAATGAAAAGGGGAGAGTGATTGTCCCCTTGATATTCAACAACTCATATTGGATAAATTTTGGTAGTATTGGGTCCGTCTTGTTGAGCAATCAGTTTAACTATAAATTTATTACAATCGAAGCTTCGGATGAATTCTAATTTGAATCAAAACATTTTATGTAAAAAAATATATTATATATATAGAGATCCATGTCGAATACCTTGTGATTCATGCTAAATGGTAAATTTAGTTG
>NW_018234260.1:0-1058 GCF_001263595.1 Phalaenopsis equestris
GCTTTGAAGAAACAAATTTAGTCCTTAATTGGGATCAATGTCAATTTTTTGTAGCAAAAGGAATTATAATACGTCATCATATATCAGAAAATGGTATCGAAGTAGATCCTGCTAAAATTCAACTGATCCCTAATTTGCCTTATCCAACTAATGTAAGGGAAATTAGGACTTTTTAGGACATGATGGATTCTACAAGCGATATATTAAAGACTTTTCAAAGATTGCTAAGAATTTATGCCATTTACTGGAGAATGATGCAATTTTCAATTTTGATGTGGAATGCCTAAAAGTTTTTAATTTATTAAAAGAAAAATTAATCACTACACCAATTATAGTTTCACCAAATTGGAGAAAACCTTTTGAACTGATTTGTGATGCTAGGATTATGCTATAGGAGCTGTTTTAGGACAAAAGCCTGATAAAAAATTCAAATTAATTTACTATGCAAGTAAAACTCTTAATGAAACTCAAATCAATTATACAACAACTTAAAAAACAGATTTTAGCAATAGTATAAGCTTTTAATAAATTTAGATCATATTTAACTGTAACTCTTTGTGTAGTGCATATAGATCATTCTCCTGTTAAGTACTTAATGAAAAAGAAAGATGTTAAACCTAGACTAATAAGATGGATTCACTTTTGCAAGAATTTGATTTCAAAATAGTAGATCGAAAGGGGACTAAAAATCAAATTGTTGATCATTGTCTAGGCTTGAGTTAGAAAAATCACTCTGTTTTGAAAAAGAAATTAATGAACATTTTTTATATGATAAATTGTTCACTATTAATGAGTGGCGTGTTCCGTGGTATGCCGACTTGTGAACTTTATTGTTAGTGATGTTATACCCTATGAAATGACATTCCAACAAAAGAGGAAATTTATTTCTGAAGTTAAGACTTATTTTTGGGATGACCCTTTTTTATATAAATAAGGAAAGGATCTAATTATTCAAAGATGTGTACCATTAGAAGAAACTTATGAAATTATCTAAAAATGTCATACTTCTCATTTTGCAGGATGTTTTGGCGTTGATAAAACAACATACAAAATTTTAC
>NW_018234261.1:0-1076 GCF_001263595.1 Phalaenopsis equestris
CTATTAGAAATATTGAAAATCAATTAAAATATATTGCTACTACACTTAGTAATAGCCTTCTGAAATTCTTCCAAGTACTATGGAAGTTGATCCAAAAGATCAAAATAAAGAGCAAATTAAAGCTATTCAATTACGAAGTGGAAAAGAAGTTGAAACAAGGATCCAAAGAGAAACTGAAGTTGATGAAGAAAAGGAAGAAACGGAAAATGATCAACATGAAAATGAACAAACAAATATTCTTTTAGAAAAACCATTACCTTCGTAAGCAGAAGAATAAAGATAAAAAATTTACAAAATTTTTGGAAGTCCTTAAGAAGTTAATGATAAATATTCCTTTTGTTAAAGCTATTGAGCAAATGCCAAGTTATGCTAATCTTATGAAGGATGTATTAAACAAGAAAAGGAAGTGTACAGATCATGAGATCGTTGCACTTAGTGAAGAGTGTATTACTATTATTCAGAAAAAGTTTCCTGAAAAATTAAAAAGTCCTGGTAGTTTTACTATACCTTGTGCAATTGGAGAAAAGTTTTACGGAAAAGCTTTATGTGATTTAAAGGAGAGTATCAATCTTATCCCTTTATCAATTTTTAAATGTTTAGATTTGGGAGAAATTTTTCCTACTACTGTAACTCTTCAGTTAGTTGATCAATCAATAACTTATCCAAAAGAAGTTATAGAAGATGTGCTAGTAAAAGTGGATAAATTTATTTTCCCTGCAGACATTATATTATTGGATATGGAGAAAGATAAAGAGATTCCCATTATTTTACCTGAACTTGAATTGAGATATTACCTGCCCTTTTAAAATATGTATTTTTAGTAGAGTCATCTGCATTGCTTGTTATTATATCTTCTGAGTTAACTGAAATTCAGGAACAAAAAATATCCTGCAATAGAAAAAGATAATGAATGTTTCAGGATGGAAGTAGCTGATTTTCTAAGTAATGAGCAGTTTAAGAATGAATTCGAAGATAAATTAAAGCAAGGAGAAATTTTTTATACTGAAAATGAAGTAAAAGAAGAAGATTTAGTTATGTTCTGGGAAAATTTGAAGCATTAGACTTGCTGGAAAATG
>NW_018234262.1:0-788 GCF_001263595.1 Phalaenopsis equestris
AATTTCTCTCACAATTTCTTCTCTTTTTTCTGCTCATTTTTTCCCTATCTCTTTCTCCTTCTCTTCCCATCCCTCTCTCGCTCCCACTATTCCTCTCTCTATCTATCTCTCACTCACCTCTCTCCCTCGTATTTTTTTCTCCCATTTGACTCATCTTTCTATCTCTCTCATTGTTCTCTCTCACTTAGAGAGAGATTACCCGAATACATCTCTATATAAATATTGCATATTTGACTCCATTCATGAAGCCATTCTATTTTCTATCACTTTCAACATTTATTTTGTTATGTTCTTATGTTATTGTATGAATATACCATACCAAAAATAGAGAAATAAAGATGGGTCAGAAAGAGAGAGAGAGAGAAAAAAATATAGATAGTAAGGGAAAAGAAGGGGAGAGAAAGAGAAGTGCAAGATAAATAGCAATAAAGAGAGGGAGAGAATGTGTGAAGTATAAATGAGAGAGTGAGAGTAAGAGAGCATGAAAGAGAAAACGAAAAGAGATAGGAAGAGGGAGCAAGTGTGTGTGTGCGTGTGAGTGAGAGAGAGGCAAGAGTGAGTGAGTGAGAGAGATAAGTAGAGAATAAAAGAGGGATCATGAGAATAAGTGGGAGATAGAGGAGTGGAGAGTGAGTGTGTGTGAGTGTGAGAGAGAGAAGTGGGAGATAAATAGAGAGAGATTTGAAGTGAGTGGAGTGAGAGAGCAAGGCATCAATAAGTATTCTATTTCCTATTGTTCTTATGTTATGGTATGAAAATTCCATACCAAAAATAGAGAGATAAAATTA
>NW_018234262.1:5062-5341 GCF_001263595.1 Phalaenopsis equestris
TAATTCTCCTCCCATTCTCTCTCATTCTTTGACTCTTTCCCTCTTCTCTCACTCTATCTCATTCTCTCTTATTATCTTAATCTTATTCTCTCTCATTGTCACTTTCTTGCTCAGAGAGAGTGAGAGCAAGGTACTAGGAGGGACAGAGCGGAGGGACAAATATTGAGAGAGAGGTGAGCGGAGATTTGTGAAGAAAAGGGTGATATATATCTTCTCTTCTTATCTCTCCTCTCACTCTCGCTGACTCTCCCTTCCTCCCTTACTCATTTTTCCCCTCCC
>NW_018234263.1:0-2408 GCF_001263595.1 Phalaenopsis equestris
TTAGCTATGCATTAAAGATATATCTCACTTTTCAAAAGTTAAAGTAGTACATTTTAATGTGATATGAAACATTTGAACGGCATAAATGTAAAGTAAAATTTAAGTATTAGATATGTAAACATTATTTTTTTATCAACAAAAGGTTTTTCTAAATTATAAATATTCCTACAAAACAGATGTCAAGCTGGAGAAAATTTTCGTACGTAAAACGTATGCAGCGCTGCGTACATAATAAAGGTTATATTGACGTTATATCTGCATTCTATATGTGTTCTATCGTCTGTAACATCAATATAACATACATATAACCTACCTAAACTTACAAATAAGTTTCGAGCTTCTGTTTTCACATACATGTAGGTTACATGTAGGTTACATGGAAGTTACATAGAGGTTACATGGGATATAACGCGAATATAATGCCGATATAACACGAATATAACCTCAATTATGTACGCAGCGCTACGTACGTCTTACGTACGCAAATTTTTTCAGTCTAGCTGAGACTCGATTTTCTTAAACTCGTTCAATTCACTCTCCCAATGCATTCAAACTATACAAAAGCTATTAATTATATGAATTCATCTCTTTAAGTATCAAGCCAAATGAGAGCCTTAATATTAACAATAAATTGGCTTTTATTTGTCATTGTTTTGTCTATTAAACAATTAATGCATAAATTAAGAAAAATTAAATTTACATAAAGTAGACAAAAAAAAAGCTTGGTATAATTAAAGATAACAAAAAAGCTTGTTTTATTTGAAAGCCTGCAATTCCATGGCAGAAGATAAATGGAGAGATTCTTAAAATGGAATGATATGATTTAGGAAGAAGCATGAATTTTTGAATTATAACGGTCGACTAAACCTTTCAGTATCTTGGTTATTTATTACATATTGTAATTAATTTGCATATATGTTGTTTAATTATCAAACCATAACTAATGATATAAATTAGATGAAATGTAGGGTTAGGATTCATATTTTGAAATTAAGAGTTGAGAGTTGAAATCATAAAAGCTATAGAAATGAAAGGCTAGGATTTAATGTGGGAGAATCACAAGTCATTTTTTATAATAGCAGCAAGATGTAGAGTTGAAATGCTTTTTAACTATAATTTAGTTATTTAAAACATTAAAATTCTAAAGGATATGAAGCATTTTTCAAAATAAATTGATATGAAAATATAAATAATTGAAATTTTTCAAAAAAAAAAAAAATCATTTGAAATAAAAATAATTAATTCATAATTAGTAGTGGAGAAGAGAAACTAATACCGAAGAATAGCATTGGAGAAAAGAAACAAATAACTTAAAATAACCACATCAAGAATTTTAAATAACTTTTCTAATTCTTGTCATTTGAAGGATTAATAAGGGACTAGATTAATATAGATGGAAGTTGAAAAACTAATAAAGCTGGAGTTAGTGGTGTTTGTAGAGATTTTTTAGGTTCGGTTATTTGTTGGTTTGTTTCTTTGAATATTTCTATATCCCTTTTAGTTGCTGAAACAGATGCTATGGTGTTTGCTTTGCTGATTGCTAAAAAGTATAGTTGAAAATTTATGAATATGGAAACAGACTCTTTATTATTATGGAAGAATTGTGGTTGCAGGAAGAGCATCATTGGAGCATAAATATAAAAATGAAGAAATTTGTAGATTTAGCCAAAGGAATCAACTTGTGCTGGATTCATACAAGAAAGAATGGTAACAGAGTTACTAATTGGGTTGCAAAACTTGGAAGTTTTCTTACCTAGGCTATTACTTCTATGAATGTTCCTATGATTTTTATGCATCTTGTGTATGCTGATTTACTTTAATTGTTTTTAATTTTTCTTTAGGTTCGTTGGTGGAGTGAGCTGTATTTTTCTTTTCTTGGGAGAGGAGCCTTAGGTTTTATTTTTTCGTGTGAGTTATATGACGTTTAATACGCTCCTCTTGCCACTACTTTTTTATTTGGAATAAAACTAAGGAGCCATATAATGTTTTTTTTTTTTAAGGAATAAGGGACTCTATAATATCAATACGAGAAAAATAAATATAATTATTATCTAATCAAAGACGGATCTATTATTTAACTATTTTAATTTAATGATTTTTTTAGAAAAAGAGTACATAATGAATGTATAAAACTAGACTAATTCATTTTAATTGTTATGATTAACTATAATGATCCTCATTAAATTTGTGCTAGGCTTTTATATGAGAATGTAGTTAGGGGTGTAAACGAACCGAACACGAACGAACAGAGCTTGTGTTCGTGTTTGATTCGTTTGAAATTTAGTTTGTTTGAAATAAGCTCATGTTTGAAATTGTTCGTGAAGTTACTGTTCGTGTTCGTTTCTTAACGAACAAGCTGAAGAGTTGTTCGCTAACAACAAGTCAGTTTGACATCCCTAATATTAATA
>NW_018234264.1:0-658 GCF_001263595.1 Phalaenopsis equestris
ACTGGTCAAAATCGCGGTTAAAAGTGTTTTTTCAGGATCTCGACATCGACGGGGTCTTTGGCACCGTCAGCGAGCTCTATTAAATTAATAACCTAAGTCTCAGGAAAAATCCACTATCGGCGGCGCCGATCGGCGTCGATGGCGCCGTCGGCGAGATTTTCAAAACTGGTTCAATTTCTAGATTTTTGTGATTTCGATCAATTTCAAGCCTCGACGACATCCATTCAATCATTATAGACATAAATTTTAAGTGATTAAATGATGTACTAATACAAGTAAATATTCACAACACAATTATATATAAATTCCAAGGGTTACAATACATGTTACAAGATACATATAAGTTTGGTATTTTCTCAACCTTGATACATCAATTCAGATACATCAATACATCAATTCAGCATTGCAATCTAAGCCACAACACTTTAAACACTGAAAACAAACATCATATGCTCAATCTCAACTATACTGAGATCTAAAAGAAAATTTTGAAAGCAAAGCAAACACAAATTTCAAATCAAATTACATACATAGACATACAGGTAGCAAGGTAAATCTACTACTCTTCTGATTCAGTGCTTGTTTCTCCTCTGAGATCATCCATTGATTGAACATGAACGAAGAGGTTATAGAAGGGTCGGTATGGAAATTCTTCAGT
>NW_018234265.1:0-355 GCF_001263595.1 Phalaenopsis equestris
TTCTCAAAATCTCTCAAAAAGACTTTCGGATCTATGCAATGTGAGAAAAATCTTAGGTGAAAATAAAAAAATTTTACTCGAAAGTGTAGCTCTTACCTAGAGAAAATGAAATCTGAAGTTCCTTTGCCTCTAAATTGCCTCAAATCTGCCCAAAATCAAGCCCTAAGTGTGAAAACTGAAGGTTGAAGGGGACTTTATGGGTAAAAAAAAGGTGACTTTAAGGGTAAAAATAGAGATTTTGCGGTGAAAATTGCAAATTAATGGGGTTATTACTGCTCTCGGGTCGAAGGCGCCGTCAGCGCCCATGCCAGCGCCGTCGGCGATGAAGGCCCGAAATTCACTATTTTAATTTTTT
>NW_018234266.1:0-1585 GCF_001263595.1 Phalaenopsis equestris
ACCTCATATATCTAATAGTTTAAATAGTTGAGCATAATACCATAAATGATATGTCATCTCGAAGGATGAACGTATCATTTATTAGTAGGCTTAACTATCTAAACTTAAAAGTTTATGACTCTATTTTGGTCTGTAAAATTTATAGCCGACAAATTCCCCTATCTAATACACAGATTAGACAGGGTTTAGATTAATCTGGGTTTTTAAATTCTCTAGAGGAGCAAGCACCTATAGTTAGTTACATCTTAGACAACTGAAGTTACCTAAGAAAACTCTCGATAATGATCAAAGGTTTCGTCTTCAAGATTTCAACTTTCAAGTTTCCACGATTGTTCATATGAAAAGTCGAATGAGATAGGTTCAAATAGGAACAATTATTTTCAGAATCCAAAGGAACAAAAAGTAGGAGATGTCGAAGATACTGAAGGAGATTCAAGTGACATCTCAAACTAACCTATGATTTGGATTTACGTCTTTAAAAGGGAAATTATGTGATATTTCAGTCCCATAAATTTCTTAGATATTTGGGACTTGTATCTACATTTCATATGTAAATGGCCCAAGGAAATATGAGGATTTATGTCATACCGAACGACAACATTGAAATCCTAAAAAGTTTAGAACTTATATCATACGATATGAAAATCATAGAAAGTCCTAAAAGATAATATGAGGATTTACGTCGTGCCAAATGAACAACCTCAACGTCCTATGAGTATGTTATTGAAATCTATCGAGGTTCTGCATAAGCTCATCCTTCAGTCTTTAGTAGTTGTTCCGACCATTGTCCGGAGATGAATCGTCAACCGACCACATTGTCGTCTCGTTCCGAGAAAAGGAGAGAGAGAAGAGAGAAAGATAAAAAAAAAACAAATGCCTCGAACGGCCTATCCTAGGGGATTGCACAAACATACTAAAAAAGTAGCAACTAAAGTATGAATACTGGTAAATGTATACAGTACAACAAAGAACAGACAAAAAAGACTATACTGTAAGATGTGATAGGAAAGTGCATGAGACATATAACGAAGTATAGTACGATACAGAATAAAAGGAAATATGCAGAAAATAAATTATGGAAATTAAATAAATAAAAGCGTACCTGATCAAATTCTGCTAAAGCTTCAAAACAGATTACATATGTATGATATAAATGGGTCAGGTAAACATTTGCAAATTATAAAAGGAAAATTAAATGATGAGCATATGAAAGTCTCAAGATGGGATATTAGATTTCAATTTGGGGATAGGCTCAGACTAGATCCCTTTTCTCTCTCTATCTTGAGCCCACAGGCAACTGATATACCAAAGTCAACCTATCAACATGAACTAGAGGCTACCAACGAATCACCCCTATAGTCAGACAGCCTTAGAACCTATCGTTTAAAGGATGTGTGAACTGAGTAGTATCTGAACTCCTCAAAGTGTAGTGCACCTATATGTGAAATGTAGTATCTGAACTCATTGAAGTGTAGTGTACCTATATGTGAAATGTAGTATCTGAACTCATTGAAGTGTAGTGTACTTATATGTGAAATGTAGCATCTGAGCTCATTGAAGTGTAGTGTACCTATATGTGAAATGT
>NW_018234267.1:0-4800 GCF_001263595.1 Phalaenopsis equestris
CCGCCATTAGCGGGGGCCGATATTCGTGGATGATGATCAACAATAGTCAAATCCTAGCAATCGACGGGGTTGAAGTGGCAAGTTGCAATTGTTAGAGAGGGAGGGCAGTGACCAAAGGGCAGCAGGTAAGTGAACGGCATATGGAGATGATGAGTGGCTGTAAAGGTCAATGGTGAGTGGCGGTCAGCAGCAACCAACGACGCTTTACAAAAGTGATGTACTTAAAAATTGCTCAAATTGAATGAATTCCAAATGAGTTGAAAATTAACTCCATAGGTTATTCCACATACATTACCATTTTACTTCACTTTTAATTTTTTTTCTCAACCAAACATCAAATATCAAAAGTCTTGCATTTAGTTTACTTTATACTAGTATTACCTGCAACCAAACATACCATTAATCAATTTAGTTATATTATAAGTGATTTTGGAAAAACTCATGTGACTACTAGTAATGAAGATGAGGCTTATTATTAATGTCTAGTTACCGTTTCATACTTATTTTCATGGCATCATGATATATAGGAAAGTTATAATTAACATAAAGGATGTGAAGAATCTATTTCTTTCAAAGGATATAATTTCTAAATTTGAGGGTGTTGAAGAAGAAAGGCAGGATGAGAGGTCACTTGTTAGGAAGGAAAATATTTGAAAACCAGTTTGCCTCTAGTTATGATAAAGGATATCTATTGAAAGAAACAACATTTTTGTCATATGAAGTTATAGGGAAAATAAAGATGGATTTTCATGCATGGAAGAGGAGAAATAGCGGGCCAGAGATAACCATGAGGCCAAGTCATTCAATGCTAAAATAATTTTACATAAAAGTTCCGGAAATGTTCATTAAATGAAAACAGAACTAAAATTTACGATCAATGGATTCTTGACTTGTCATGTTTATATAATATGAAGATCATAATGTAATGATTTTCACTTACGTAATTTATATGGGGAAAAAAATAATTAGCATAAGATTAACTATTTTAGCACTATCAATTGACAATGTAGAATGGTGAAGCTGGAAAGGCATGATATCTATATGATTTTAAGGAACAGGCTAACATCTTTAAGGACTCTCCATGATGCCGAAATAAATTTTCAAGTGATGCTTATGTACTTAAGGTTTGCAAAATGCATTGGTCGTCATCAAGGCCATTATAGTTGGAGGAATATATTTGTTCAACAAAACAAATATGCCTATAGTTGCATCAGTTCTATCTTCATCTGTGTTAGAACATCACATTTTGTGGAAGCAAAAAAGAGGTTACTAGCTTCGGAACAATTTTAAAACAAAATAAGGCACATGATTATGAAAAGACTCGAGAGGATGATCAGTTGGACCGTTCTTATATTGCACAATTCACTCCAATGTCAGCTAATACCATTGTAACGTTTATGGCAAGAAGACAATTTCTTTAAAGGTACAAAATTAAGAAGTAAATGCACTATAACTTTCAATAAATCAACCTCAACATGCAACAATTGTGCTTTAGAGGTCATTAATGGGTATTTTGTTAAAGCGACATTTAAACATATTAAAAAAGAATAGTGCTCAGCCCTTAGAGACTTTGAAAGCCTTAAATGCAAGGGAAGAATTATTTAATATTAACTCAGCATTGTATTGTTTGGCATAACTCCCATTGCAACTAACCTAAAGGAGAGTTGCAGAAAGCAACCTAATATACCAAGAATAGTCCTTTATTAGGTTGAATGATCGAACTATTAAGATCAAACCCACCTCAAATTGCAGGCATAGGAGGCCAAGATCCAGATTTTTTGGGGATAAACGCATGAGATTTCTCTCAAGATCGATATTTGGAATCTAGGAATGGTAATCATGAAAATAAAGGATTCTTGGTTTCCATACAATTTAGTATTGATTTACATTATATACGTAGAATTGAATGTAATTGGAGGTAAGTAGGGTATCAAGTAAATTCTTGGTTGCCTAGGTTATTAAAGGCAATTATGTGACTGCAAGATTGAAAGATTGAGATACTCAATTGTTATACCTTCTCAATGGCTAGGGTTTCTTGGAGATTGATGATTTAGACATACCATCAACACTAGTAGTTCTCTCCTTACGAGAAGACCTTTATAATGTAAAACTATTAAGTTCTTAAAGCTTCTTTTTTTATTGAGAATCGGTGTACTTATATGTGTTGGAAAGGACTAGTAAATATCATTGTATTTTTATAAACTGCTTTGTGGCATTTTTATGGTACATCCGACTCTATCCAAACATAAGCTTTGTTTAAGCAGGATTATGTAAATATTGATGTCCCTTGTTCTTTGCTTGCTTGGGTTTTTGTGCAATTATGCATTAGACGTAGGCTTTTTGTCTCAATACTTGGAATAATACATGATAAAAGAAGCAAGAAAAAGGACTTAAGGTCACTACAACAACAACAGCAAACCTTTATCCCACTAAATGAGGTCAGCTACATGAATCCTTTTTCTCCATTACTTTCTATTGAGTGTCATATTTTCATTTAATTTGAATAAATTAAGATCTGCAAACCTTTATCCCACTAAATGAGGTCAGGTACATGAATCCTTTTTCTCCATTACTTTCTATGGAGTGTCATATTTTCATTTAATTTGATTAAGATCATTTTTTATACAATATGCGTAAGTCTTTCTAGATTTATCACTGCTTTTCTTAACACAAGTCAACTTAAGGTCACTACAAGAATCATATAATGCTATAATCAAATTGTCCTTTGTTAAATACTGAAGAAAGGTTTTTTCTAAGGGTTATGTCACACAAGTACACAAAAAGAAATGTAGTTCACAAGAATATTTTTGCCAATTCTAAACTAACAAGAGCTATCCTGGTAGGAGCTCATCTCAAAATTATCAATATAAATGCACAAACTCAGAATATATCTATTTAAATAAAAATTCCATGATATCAATAATGATGATTGTAATCTTTAGTGGGTAGAGTTTGATGGAAACCTGCAATTAACTTTTGGACCAATCTTCGGCCAATAAACCCAGTAGCACCAGTTATCGATACTACCAATTGGCTTTTCTAGCATAGAGGAAAACAATTGATTATCCTATAGGGCTACAATCATCTGATTAAAAAAAACTAACATAATTCAAAGTAGAGTTTTCCTGCAATTAGGTACGTTATTAATATGCACAAAACATAAAAAGTAACTTCTTGAAAAAAATAAAGAATGATTGCAACTTTTCACAAAAAAATAATATAATACGAACCTAGTAGCTAAACAAGAACATGGTACAAAAGAAATAACCATAAAAGATTGTACATAAAAATCAACATCAATATATGAAAAGTGAAGAGATACATAATTTAAAATAATCATAACAATAGGACAAAAGTTTCATTGAAAACTCCAAGAGCTCTATGTAATATATTACAATACAAGGCTAGAAGAAATAAATTAATCATTTCATCAATCCTCTCTAGAACACTAAATTCATGTCTGGTCACGGGTTACTCAACTTGCAAAGGAAAAAACAAATGCATAGAGCAAAACAACCTTCAACAAATGACCAATGGCTAGAGCACCAACATTATGTGCCAATAAAGCCACTACCGCGCACAAAACCTAGAAGACATTATGTCTCTGAAGACAGCTCCTAATCATGAGCCTCCTTTTAATTATTTTTATCAAAGGGCCTAAGCTCAAGTGGTATAATGCTGGAATTCTAATCTACAATTCTCAGGCATCAATCTCAGTGGATGCAGGCATGATGAATTTATTTAGAATTACATAGATTTAATATATCACTCATCTTATAAATGAATTGGCTTCGGGCCTACTTAATGAAGATACGAGAAATATTTCCATCCTTTTGGGAAAAAAAGGGTTTCTAATCATAAGCCCATTTCATTGTTTTAGGTGATGGTTCTCATCAAATTTAAAGTCACCATAGTTTGAAAATGCTAGTGAGATGTTAGACATATCGTAGCCTGCCTAGTACATTCTCCATTATAAGTTTTAAAATAAAACAACAAACCTTTGGAAAATAACTAAGCCTAGAACAATACAAGCTGCACAACAACTGCGTAAAATTTGAATACACACATGCATGCAACTGCATGAGTGTGTGCATGCACACAAGCACAGCATTCATGCATGAATACTTCCTCATAAAAATATGCCAAAAAATTTCTTTATAAGCGAGTATCAAGGAAATGCCAGAAGTTAATTAAAGCATTTGGAACTCCAGAGCACCTGCATTGCTAATAGCTAATATGTACCATGATAAACTAATGAAGAGAAATACCAAAAGGGTGGAAGAGAGGAAAGTTCATTTGGTAATTTAAAAGTCTTATTTCATTCAACATTTTGTAAGTGGAGCTAATATTTATGAAGCCATACTTATTTTTGCTGAATCCATCCCAAATAATCCATTATAAGACTCAAATGTTTGATTAAGCAGTGAATTTGTCGTAAGTCTACATACAGTGAAAGTGTAATATCCTTATTTTGTAGGTTAGAGAAAAGTAATGTGATTTAATTGTTTGATTTTGAGATATTTTAATATAATTATTGTAGCAAATTTATTGGAGGTTTTGTCCATAAATATGACTGCCAAATCCCTAATATGTACCATGATAAACTAATGAAGAGAAATACCAAAAGGGTGGAAGTTAGGAAAGTTCATTTGGTAATTTAAGTCTTATTTCATTCAACATTTTGTAAGTGGAGCTAATATTTATGAAGCCATACTTATTTTTGCTGAATCCATCCCAAATAATCCATTATAAGACTCAAATGTTTGATTAAGCAGTGAATTTGTCGTAAATCTACATCCA
>NW_018234267.1:5118-7720 GCF_001263595.1 Phalaenopsis equestris
ATGGCGTCCTTCCCCCTCCTCAAGTACTGGAGAGGAGGCGGCGGCGCCGCCGCTGTATCCACCATACGCGCCGCCGCCGCCATTTCTTCTCCTCCGGAGACAATCGATGAAGCATCCGACGACGATGGCCCCTTCTTCGATCTAGAGTTCACCGTCCCGATCAGCCAGAGTGGAGCGCAAGAGGGAGAGAAACACCACGACGACGAAAAGGATTTCAGCTTATCGATGACTTCTTCCGATGAGAGTGAGTGCCAATCGAATCGCAACCTTCCCATTTCACCCTCCGACGATCTCTTCTTCAAAGGAAGAGTTTTTAGCGCTCCGGAGAGCGATCTCAGGCCGCAGTTCACCGTTTCCTTTCTCAAATCGGCCACGAGATTGCGTGTTCTCATGCTTCGGTTTCGGAAACCCAAAACTCATTCTCCGGAGCACGTTTTGAGTTCGCCGAAGCAGAGCTCTCATTCGAGCAAGTTTTTCATTAAGGTGGACGAAGCGCCGATCGCCTCACTGTTCTCTCGAGAAAGCAGTTGCAGGAACCCCATCGCCGGCTCGCAATCCTCGCCGGAGGAGAGAACGGTTAATTCGAAGGAAGTGGTTCAGAAGTATCTCAGCAAGATCAAGCCGCTGTATGTTAGAGTTTCGAAGAGATACTCTGATAAGCTGAGGTTTTCAGCTGCGGAGCGGTGGGAAGGAGAAGAAAAGGAAGCAGAGGAGAGCTTGAAAACGGGGAAGAGGAGACGGAAACAAACTGTTTCTTCTTGGATTATGGTTGCTCACAAGCTTTTGAGAAAAAAACAAGTTGTCAATGTTGTCTAACATCACTTCGCCAATTGTCATTACACTGCAACAACAAGATGATTCCTTTTTAGAGCAGCAGGATGGGATCCAAAGTGTCATTGCTCACTACAAGAGATCCCTCACAAAATTATTCCCAAGATAGGGTTTGTTTGATTCACTGAAAATTTTCTATGTATCCTCTCGCATAATCAGTTAGAAATCTTGTTATGGATGAATTCCTTGATTGAATGCTTATTAATTTCATCACTTTTGACAAAAACTTTGATGTGATATGATGCCTATTATTTCTCACTAATAATAGAGGATAAACCAAAGCTCAAGGCAAAGCATCATAGGCTCACAGCAGAAGCCAGAGTGAGCTTGACAAAGGTTCATAGATCCCTACATGCTGTCCAGTAGAGTCTCTCCCCCCATCCATCCGCGCACCATCGCACGACATAAATCACCTGTGCAATGGAGACCACCCACTGCGAAATATCATATGCGGCAGCTATGTCGATGATACCCCAGACGAATCCATATAGAAAGAGGGAGAGAAGAGTGATATGGATGAGCAGGGCAGCAAAGTTGGGTGTCAGCGCGGGTGAGACGAAAAGAATGCATGGACACATAATAGAGACATTCGTGTGTAAATAAAATATTTTGGGACCTTAGTATGTAAATAGGAGGTTTTGAGGACCTTAGTATGTACAAACCCCTAATAATAATTATTATTAGTATAATTATAATTATAATTATAATAATAATAACTAATGTATTTCTTCGGTGCAGCATATCTACTTGGTGCAACTTAACAGATTTTACATAACGTGAGATTTTGCTTCTCTCAAGATAAGTAGTTGTTATTTATTAGAAGATAAACATACTTTCGTTGTTGGAAGCTTGCTACTCGTTCTAGATTTATAGCTAATAATAGCTTTATCAGTCGTACACTTTAAATTATGTAAATATACTTATAGTAGATCTTTTTTTTTCATAATGAATTTTATGAGTAATTAGTCTTTACATTATTACTACACAAACCCTTCTTTAACTACTAATATTTTGTGTTTTCAATATTTATTATTCTTTTATAATTTTGATGTGTTAAATTTTAATATTTCAAAGTCATAATTGTGTATAAATATTGGTGGACATGTTGTAGCTATATTCATGTACTTTTATTGTGGTACATGAAATATGTCTAATATTATAATATTATTATGTCCATATTAAGCCCTTATTATGGCTAATCGGACCAACATGTCCTTAGAGAAACTATTGGATTTCTATGAGTTTGGTGAATACATTTCTTTATATTAGGGTGTCGTAGAAAACTGAGGGTGTGTGTGTGTGTGTGTATTGCACTTATATATTATCATGTAGTGTTAAAAGTTTAATAAATTATATATGTATAAACAAACAAGAGATTGTAGCAAATAAATATTTATATGAAAGTGCATGGGTTCAAGTACTCATATTTATGACCATAAGCATTTGATACTCTTTTTACAAAATCTATTATGCATATAGTAAATTGCCCTTTTCATTATTCATATTATATGTCCTAGTTCCTTGTCATTTAATGTTTTAATTATTTAGTGAGTTTGACTTGTTAACTCACTCAATATTTTTCTAAAGCAGGTTTCACTTATGGGCTACTAAACAATAGGGATTGTTCCTGATAGCAGAGTTAACTGAAACCACGACACAAGACACGACTTTTACTAATAACTTAAAGACGATTACAACAAGGACTCAAAACGAAAAAAGACACTACATAAAGCAAGCAATGAAACAAGACTCAACAATAAAAGACACACGA
>NW_018234268.1:0-5550 GCF_001263595.1 Phalaenopsis equestris
TATAAGAAGATTTTAGTTAAAAAAACATTGGTAATAAGAATGAAATGATGTTAAAAGTGGTTATTTAATATGATCTCAAGTGTGTTCAAATCAAGCATTTAAAATATAATTGGAAGCTTCGAAATATTTATTTATTGAATTGTCAAATGATGTTCAAATTTGACATGTTTATAATTAAATTGAGTGTCTCGTTGAAAGGAATCCAATAAGTTCAGGATCATTCAATTCTCAAATCGTCAAGACACTTGAAGGCTAAAAGAATGATCAGTGTGTTATGTATATAGAGCCAAAGCACCTCAAGATCTCGGCTCTTAGGTGTCGAGTTTGGGCTCATAAGTGACCATCTTTGGACGCTAACAAAAGGGGGGCGCCTTTGTGCTCCCTTTGGGTGCTCAACCGCCCATATTCTTGGCTCAGACAAAGATGTTGGTGCTTAAGCACCGACCTTAAGCATTCAATCGCCCTTATTTTTTGGCGAAAACAAAGGACCCAGCGTTTCAGCATCGGCCTTAAGCACTCAAGCGCTTGGTTTGTTGGGCGCAATCCCGAGAGCTCGTCGCATATGCGCCATATTTGGGCATCTAAGCGTCTGTTGCAGTTACTCCGTTTTCTGGGTTTTTAAACCAATTTCAAGCAGCATAATGATGGGCTGGGTGTAGGTTTTCCTTTGATGTTCTTCAACAAGTTTCCGATGAAGGAAAGGAGTTAGAGAGGAGGATTTATGGGATCTCGGCATGTGTTTTTTGTGTCGAATTGGAGAAAGAAGATTGTGAAGCGTCTTGTAAGTTTCTTCGTGTGAGTGTAGAGAAAAAGCTTGTTTGAGTCATTTGTAAAATTGTATGATTTTCATCATGAATTTGTAGTTGTGTGGTTTCGTGATTTTTCTTCCATTTTCTGATTTTTCCATGTAAATTCTCATATGTTTTTTTGATTATTTTGATTTTGCTTATGTGTTTAAATTTATTGTTATGATTTTCTCATATCATATGATTATATTTCGCAGTGAAACTAAAAGAGATTCTTTCAGAGTAGTTTCTCCAAACACAGCGATCAAAAAAATCTACATAGACCTTCCGATTGAATGTTTCGGGATTGGCTATATTTATCAAAAACACACTTCCGAATCATTATAAATAAAACCTCATTTTTAACATGAAGGAGAAAGAGAAGCTCTGAATTAAGCACATACTCCTCAAAAAAAAATAATGGGAAGCACCGACCACCATATATTGTGACAAACTACTGTGAGTGGTCGTTGTAGGCTTTTACCATAGTTCTTCTTCTCAGTGAGTTATTGTTTGATATTTGTAACATGATCAAGGTATTAAAATCACATTAAATTATATAGTGAATTATTTTAATTAGATCATAGCACATAGTTTTTTCCTCTTTTGAGTTTTCCACTTAAATCTTAGAGGTCTCTTTTTTAAATATTTCTTTTATTTGTGTGTGTGTGTTGGATTCTCATGCGATGTTGGTGATGCCCAAGCAAACTAAGCAATAATAAGAAAGCTAAATATTATTACGGAAATCAAATAGGAAATTACAAACAACATATAGAAATCTGAAATTGCAATAACTAACAGCACAAATCAGCCTAGGGGATAGATCAGAGGTTATGGTGGTCGGCGAGAGTTTGAACAGTAGCGCAAAGATGTAAAAGCTAGTTGACAAGCTAAAAATAGCAAGACAACTGTTTCATCAGTGTCGAATAGCAAGCAAACAACAAAGAGCAAAGTGGGAAGGCTATTAATGGTGACGGTAGGACAGATGAAATAGTGGTGGCAGCAATGATGAAGGGCTAGACTGTAGTAGTTGTGAAGGTTGAAGGCTGGAACAACAATGTCAACGAAGAGAAAGGATTGGACAAAGGATATATGCAAGAAAAAACAACAAACAAGTGTTGTTATGGCCAGCAACAATGATGGGGCAATGCATGTTTGAAGCAGGAAGGATGTGAAAGAGTCGAGGAAGGATAAATACCATCTCAGGAGTGAGATACAGCTATAATAACACATTATTCTTGCAGAAGAATCTTTGCATCGGAACAAGATATGGCCAAAGCATCACTCACTGTTGGATATATCCCTAAAAGGGTAACTTGGAAACACCAACGAATGTCCTGACAAATTCTCACGAAAACTAACTCTAGACTTTCATGAAAGCAAATTTGTAGTAATAGGATAATTAGAAGTGAGGTCAAGGGACCGACCAACACTCCACCTCAATGAAAAGCCTGGGTCGAACAGGCGCAGGCAAGCAGGTGGTTCAATCGCTTCAGATGCAGTTGTTTCCGAGTCATTGGAAGCCCACGTTTTCAGACTCGGTTGTTTCCACCTCAATGGACATTGATATGCTGCCCTACCACGTTAGGCAATTCCTTTAAAACCTCAATGTGAAGGGCAATTTCCTTAGCTCATGATTTGCTCAAGCAACTAGATAAATGTTGGTAATGCCTGAGCATTAATATCTTATAACTATCATATTATTATCTTGTGTTGTTAAATGTTTACATATTTGATAGTGTTGTTCATGAAAATGAATATGAACCTCTCCTTCTCGATTTGTACGGTGATTGATAATTATTAAAGCAACCATTCTAGTCTAAAGATGGTTAACACCTTTTGCCAATCATGATTGTCCTTAAAAGGCATTCATCAATGAATGCTACGTGTCATTGAGTACAACATAGATGGCTACATGGCATGAATGTTATGTGCTTCTTGGAGTGAGAGTGAGAGAAAAGAACAAAAAAAAGAGAATCTTTGTTATGCATAGGATGTGTCTATAGTGTTATAAGTGTTTGTACAATTTTAGAGCTTTTGGGATGCAAGTGTAAGTTTTATATATATTTGATTGTATGATCGAAGTATGCTAAATTGAATCAAGTGATTATGGATGAACGCATGTTGGTACATCAATCACAAAGGGTACAGAGAGTTAGCAATCAACACAGACATAAGGATCCAATCGATCGAGCTGATAAGATCTGCTGAATAAATAGATGAGTTGTGTTGTGATATATATATATATATGAAATTTTAAAGATAAGAACGATCTTCAACGATGAAGCGAAAAATAGAATAAGAAAATTCACACCATAAAACAGTAATACAGCGGAACACACAGATTTACGTGGTTCGACAAATTACTTACATCCACGGAGTTGCAGTAGATTTTATTACTTGAGGAATATACATCAGTCGATCATCTCGACTTACAAGAAGAATCTCTCACTTTATTGCTCTCTCTCTTCTTCTATGTTTGTTATTCTCTCTCTACACCGAGATACACCGCGATACATCGAAGAAGATAAACTTATAAGAGGAATAAACATAATTTCTTTTCTGCCACAAGCCACCAAGAAGAAGCCAAGGGAGAACAATCCTCTTCTTCATCTTTCTTCTTTCTTTTGCCGTAAGGAACTACTGTTTGCACTTCTCTTCCTCTGTCCCGAGGAAGTCAGAAGAAGAAGACAAAAAATCGTGACTTAGAAACTGAAGGAGAGCCACCTCGCAATACTTTTCTTCCTCTACCGTTCGTAACTTATATCAAGCGAAGAGATGCTTTGATTCGCGGAAACAGGAAAGGCGGGAACAGTTCGCGATGCTTCGCGACCAAGGAGCGGTTGGCGTTGTTCGCGAATCGACCAAGTAGGGTCGCGACTGTTCGCGATTGAGAGACGGGAGCGGGAGCATAAGTCTTCTATCAGGCTCCAACTAACAGAGTTATTCTCTGAGCTAGGAGGAAGTGAAGCGTAGATCTGACAAGTAACTATTCAGTCATCATAATGAGTATCTTGACAAATACAACAATTGACCAGCAATTGAGAGTTTTTAAGGGCAATATTGACATTTTGTAATGTAAATTTTACATAATGTAAATATAGGGACAGTAACATGTATTTTCTTTCTCTTTTTTTAGTTTTTTTTTTAATTTTGAAAATATATCAAATTATTTTTCAAAAATAAATTATAATTTTTTAATAGGGGAAATGTTTTCTCACTGTTTTCTAAAAATTTTAATGGTAGGAAGTTGTTTGTTTATAACTTGACCTATTAAAATTTGGTGGCTGTAATAAAATTGTTGTCTGAATTTTTTAATATATATTTATAATTTTCATATTTTCTAAGAATTTATTTTCTTCATCATAATTTTAAAATTATCTTTTTACAATTACTTAAAAAAAAAAAGCTGAAACAAAGTCATACTTGCTATCAAAAGTCAAATTCATATTTAAAAAAAAAAACTGAAACAATTTTCTTCAGCATTATTTTATATCTATATATATGACACCTAAATTTTTATTTTTGAGTTCTAGCTTAATATCACATAAAAAATATCACTATTATCTACCTTATAATACTTGAATATTTAACAAATATTTTTATAGCTCTATAAAAAACAGTTAAATAGATTTCAAATTACCATTTAATTAGTTTATATGAAATAAATAAAATAATATACAAGTTGTAAGTATGTTTTCTTGCAATCAAATAGCATAAATATCAACTAATAAATTATTTTTAGAAATAAATTAAATTGCATTAAAATTATAAAATTATGCATATATTGATATTACATTAAATATGCTATTATTAAATATTTTATTAAATAAGTACAATAAATATATTATCTTTAATATTATCTTTTTCACAAGAAAAATTATTGCATCTTGACTCCAATCAAGATCTGCCACGTGTGCATGCGGACCCACCTTAATAAAAAAACTAATTTAATATATGGGCGGTTGTATACGTGGCAGGTTTGGATTAGAGTCATGATACAAAACTGTATGAGGTCTCCTGATACAAAAGAAATTTTCCTTTCACAAGGTGTTCGATGCCATGACAAAGCCAAAGGGGACCACTAAACATTGATTTTTGCATATGGTAGAAAAAACCTTTCAAAAAAAATATGGATGCTTGTGACATTTTCATAAAATCTATCATTATTAAATTAAAATTTGATAATACTCTCATTATTAAATTTAGGTCTACACATGTGCCTTGTTGAAATTTGTCGCCAAAAAAATATATTTTTAATGCCCTTTGAATTCGCAATTATTAATTTTAATTAAATCTAATTATTATTACATTCAATCACATAAAATTAAAAAAATCGTGAAATGCTTTTCTTCCAAAAAAAAAAAAAAATCAAATTTACCATGTCAAAAATTTTAGATATTTATTTAAATAAATTGTTGTTTAATTTAATTATCGGATGCATAATGATATAATATTAAATTTTTGATATCTTTATCTCATATTTAAAATATTTTTTATTTTTACATAGAATATTAAATAAAAATAAGATAATTAAAATAATTAAGGGTCTGTTTGGGGCAGTTGCAGCTTATTGAATAATCAGGATCAGCGCTGAATGTTGGCAGAAAAGCATGAATACAAATCATGTTGGCATCTTCAGAATCTGCGTTGAATGTTGATGACAAAGGAAAGAATATGCTAAATGAAGATGTTGGTAGAAAAACAACGAATGATGAATTTTCAGGATCTACGTTGAATGTTGATAACAAAGGAAGAAATATGA
>NW_018234269.1:0-1451 GCF_001263595.1 Phalaenopsis equestris
TCACGATCAGTTATAATCACGAAAGCCATTAAAATGGGATTCATCCACTCCATCTGTTCTCGCGCGCTGAATTCCATAAAAATCTCTTTTTGGATTAGGAATTCATTAACCTATGGGAATAGCATAGTCTTATTTTTTAAAGGAACTAGAAAAAATTTGTTTAAAACATGAGGCAACTATAAACCAAGAGTTTTTTGCGAACGACAAAGAACAACATTGTAAAGTATTTTGTGAGAGGAAAATGTTATCATTCAACTCTATTTTTTTCATTCAATTTTAAGATTATCTAGCTATTATTTTTATTATTATATTTCCTATATTAATGGGGAATCAAATTATCATGAAATTTAAAATTTTTTTGCAATGATTGATACCCATGTAGTAGCAGCTAGTTATATTTTAAAAGTTAAAAATTTATTAGATATTTTATTTCTATTTTGAAAGAAATAAAAATAAAAATAAAATTTTCTTTTTTCAATTATTTATTCCAAGTTAGTTATAATCACGATCACGAAAGCCATTAAAATAGGATCCATCCACTCCCTCTGTTCTCGCGCGCTCAATTTTATAAAAACCTCTTTTTAGAGTGAGAATTTATTAGACTATGGGAATAACAGAGTTATCTTTTAAAGGAACTAGAAAAAAATTTGTTTAAAACATGAGGCAACTATTATACCAAGAGTTTTTTGCGAACGACAAAGAACAACATTGTAAAGTATTTGTGAGAACAAAATGTTATCATTCAACTCTATTTTTATTCATTCAATTTTAAGATTATCTAGCTATGATTTTTATTATTATAGTTCCTATATTAATGGGGAATCAAATTATCATGAAATTTAAAATTTTTAAACAATGATTGATACTCATGTAGTAGCAGTTAGTTATAATTTAAAATTTAAAAATTTATTAGAGATTTTATTTCAATTTTGAAAGAAATAAAAATAAAAATATAATTTTCTTTTTTCAATTATTTATTCCATGTTAGTTATAATCACGATCAGTTATAATCACGAAAACCATTAAAATAGGATCCATCCACTCCCTCTGTTCTCGCGCGCTCAATTCCATAAAAATGTTTTCTTGGAGTGAGAATTCATTAACCTATGAGAATAGCAGAGTCTTATTTTTTAAAGGAATTAGAAAAAAATTTCTTTAAAACATGACGCAACTACAAACCAAAAGTTTTTTGCTAACGACAAAGAACAATATTGTTAAGTATTTGTGAGAGCAAAATGTTATCATTCAACTCTATTTTTATTCATTCAATTTCAAGATTATCTAGCTATGACTTTTATTATTATAGTTCCTATATTAATGGGGAATCAAATTATCATGAAATTTAAAATTTTTGAACAACGATTGATACCCATGTAGTAGCAGTTAATTATATTTTAAAATTTCAAAATTTATTAAAGATTTTATTTCTATTTTGAAAGAAATAAAAATAA
>NW_018234270.1:0-448 GCF_001263595.1 Phalaenopsis equestris
ATTGGAGGAGGTATAAAATGTCATGAATGTGATTAGTAATATCTTCAATTTCTTCGATCATCTAAACTGAAGGATGAAATAACATTTTGAGCACTCTAGACATTTAGAAGATAGTTTGATACGGCGATGAGGAGGATAAAATTAATAGAAGAGGATTCTACTGAAGAATTTCCATTCTGACCCTTCTACAACCTCTTCGTTCATGTGCAATCAATGGGTGATCTCAGAGGAGAATCTAGTATTGAATCTGATGAATAGTAGATTTATATTGCTACATGTCTATCTGTGTGTGTAATTTAATTTGAACTTTGCATTTGTTTTGCTTTAGAATTATGCTTTTAGAACTCTGTATAGTTGAGACTGAGCATAGAATGTTTTGTTTTCAGCATTTTGAGTGTTGTGGTTTGGATTACGACGCTGAATTAATGTATTGAGGTTGAGAAAATAC
>NW_018234270.1:527-803 GCF_001263595.1 Phalaenopsis equestris
ATTTGTGATAAGTACATCATTTAATCACTTAAAATTATGTCTATAATGATTGAACGGATGTCGTTGAGGCTTGAAATTGATCAAAATCACAAAAATTCAAAAATTGAACCAAATCAATAGAGCCCGCCGCCGACGCCCTCGACGCCGCCAACGGTGGATTTTTCCCGAGAGTTATGTTCAATTTTCAATAGAGCGTGCTGATGGCGCCGAACACCCCGTCGACGGCGAGCTCGCAAAAAAACACATTTTAACCGTGATTTTGACCAGTCAACCGCC
>NW_018234271.1:0-2784 GCF_001263595.1 Phalaenopsis equestris
AGATCCTTCTTCTGATTCATGTCTTTTGGTGTTCTTATAATATTTTTAAAAAGATAAACACTTTTGTAAAAGTATAATTAGTAAAGATGCATAAAGGAGAAAAAGGATATGCATAGATTAACTAATGATAAGTGATAATAGATTCAAGGATTTTAATCATTTTAGATGTTTTCAATAGGAAGGTAATAGAACATTGGTTATAATGAAAGCACAATGAAATATTATTCTGAGAAATTATCAAGTGAGAGCTTTAATGAAGAAATTATTGTTCGAGAACACAGAAAACATTATAGTGAAGTATATTATAGTTTGATCTAAAAAATTTGAAGTGGATTTAGCTATAAAAAGATGCATAAAGATATATTTCTAGGTCTGGATGAGATATATATTAAATGTTGAAAAGCTATGGGGGATATTACATTTTTTTATCTAAAGAAACTAAAGTGGATTTAGCTTTTCAATAGAATTTTTAAGATTAAGATGATGCCAAATACTTAGAGAAGAAATATTTTCTTATTAATTTTTAAGAAAAAAGATGATGTTTACGATTCTTTAACTATAAAAGAATAAAGCATATGAATCATATAATGAAGTTATAGTAGAGAGTAATGGAACACGAACATAGAAAAATATCAGCTATTCTTTATAATCAATTTGTTTTTGCGTTAGAAAGATCTTTCATTAAGTCAGTTACTTTTTTTTGTTTTGGCAATTACAAGGAAGTAGTGAGAAAAAATATTCACGTGTTTTCTTTTAATTTTGAGGACTATAATTGAGTATTACAAGAATTAATTTGATGTACAACAACAACAAAAATAAGAAGCGTTTATCTCACTAATTGGGTGTGTTTTAAGAGATGAAAATTTGTGTGAAAGAGATGCTGACATTGTTAAAGATATGCATGATTGGTCACTAATTAGTATTTGAAGAAATTATGGAATATCCCAAGATTTTTCAGTTGTCAGAGCTCTATGTCAATGTTGATGTTTAGTTCATATCCTTTTGTATTATGGCAATGTTTACAAAAAAATGTTTAAAATGAGATGCCTTGTTTACTTATTGTAGCTAATATACTTCTAATGAATAAAACATTCAGTGAAAGTGAAAAAGTAAAGTAGTGGAGGAACCTAGTATACTTCTAATAAATGAAACATAAAAAAATATATTTATTTTTTTCCGTGGAAAAAAATAATAATAAATTATAAATATTGTTATTATTTATCACTTTTTAAAAATAATAAAAACATATAATTTAAAAATGATTTTATACATCGGAACCTAATTTTTTCGTTATGACACCGTCTACCCTTTCCTTCTTATATATATGCCCGTTTTTATTAGTTGGGGAGGTGCTCGCATGTTGATAGAAAATCAGTTGGATATCTATGTATTGAATGAATTGCTCGATTAGATTTTCATTTTATCTTAGGACATTTAAAAATAGGAAGATTTACATACATACCACTCAATTCTTATATATTCACGTATCTTGCTGCACCTATACTTCAATTTTTACATACTTTGCCACCTTACCCATGTATGAAAATGTGTATTTCACTTTTTAAAAATTTAACATTGTTGTTTTTATGATTTGATATGAATTATTTGGGTGGTATAAATGTAGCAGCGAAAATTAAAAATTTATTAAAATTTTTAAAAAACAGAATATATTTTCTTAACATTAATATAATTAATTAATTTAAAATGTATATTATTTAATGTTTATATAAATATATTTTCTTAATATTTTTATTAC
Source organism: Phalaenopsis equestris (assembly GCF_001263595.1). Lineage (NCBI taxonomy): Eukaryota > Viridiplantae > Streptophyta > Magnoliopsida > Asparagales > Orchidaceae > Phalaenopsis > Phalaenopsis equestris. The sequence continues at coordinate 1,757 of NW_018234271.1, forward strand.
TAATAGAAAAAGAAATCATATCGTTAAATTCATTGGGATTATTACAAATTTTATGATAATATTTAAAACACTTATTATATTAAAAATATAATTATTATTTTAGCATTAGAGTTTAAAGGGGGCTAAAATTAGGGGGACAAAAATTTTATTTTAGTTCAAGGGAAAGCAAGATTTATAATTGTTGACCTCACTTTTGGTTGAGGTCTAGAAACTTCTTTAGTAGCATAGGTCTAGCCATAGGACTTTCCTATTGACTAGTCTTATAAAACTAGAAAAGCTACCCCCACCATTAGAAATTCAAAACTCTTCTCTTTACTCAACTTGAAGTTCCACATATTAATCTTAACCTCTAGCATTTAGTAGGTAAGACCATTATGAGAGAACTCAAGAAGAGTCCCTATAGGACTACTTGGCCTTAGGATTAACCCTGGGTGTTGGTTTGGAGTTAGGGTACACAATATTCTGGCTAAATACATAAAGAACCCAAAATGGAGATTTTATTGATCCACGGTTCATTTAGAATGAATATTTATCTAATTCTACTTGAAATGCTCATCTTGAGTCTTTTGCCCCGGACACGCCCAAATTACCTAACTGCCCTTGGGACACAAATTTTGCCAAAATAACTAAAATTGATCAAAACTTATGTCAAACACCTTGAATACCTTTGAATACATCCAAATTTGTCAAAATTTCTGAAAACGGCCAAATTACCAAAATACCCCTCCATAACCCAAAAATTCAAAAATTCCAAAAATTCCCATAAAATCCCAATAAGTCCAAAATATCCCCAATTTCATTTTGTCCAACTACACCATAGTCCAATTTGACCATCTTTTACCAAACCCCCAAATTAACCCCAATATTGGCTAACACGGCTAAATACATAAAGAACCCAAAATGGAGATTTTATTGATCCACGGTTCATTTAGAATGAATATTTATCTAATTCTACTTGAAATGCTCATCTTGAGTCTTTTGCCCCGGACACGCCCAAATTACCTAACTGCCCTTGGGACACAAATTTT
>NW_018234272.1:0-346 GCF_001263595.1 Phalaenopsis equestris
AATCAAGTTTTTATTTTAAATAAAATTTTATTTTTTTCAAATATCCCTGAACACAGAGAACTCAAAAACTAAGTTTCATTATTTTTTGAGTTATGTCTTGATTTTTAAAAAAAATCATTTAAGCGTTAAGAGTGGTATTTATCTTTAAAAATCAATTTAAGTTGTCAAATTAACTCAAAATATTTTAAAATTTTTATGATAAGTTCTCTGGATCATAAATCACAGTGAAGATCAAAAATCAAGTCATTTAAATGTTTAAATTTTCCAAGATTAATTATCATAATGACTTAGTGTTTGTAAAATTTAAGGACGTTTTAAATGACTTGACCCATAAAATTATTTCCAA
>NW_018234273.1:0-212 GCF_001263595.1 Phalaenopsis equestris
AAATAAAAGTACACCAAAATAAAAACACAAACACACCCAAATAACTAAACAAGATTCATAAAATATTAATCTTCATCTCTTTCCACTCCATCATCATCATCATCATCTTCTTCTTCTCTTGCTTCTTCATAACGAATGGGAGCATAGGGGACAAAGCTGGGGCAAATAAGAAAATTTCGTTAGGTTCACCCATGAAGTGTCTAACCATAGCA
>NW_018234274.1:0-5474 GCF_001263595.1 Phalaenopsis equestris
AAATGCTAATTTAGAAACTATTCAGTTGCTTATTTTATTAATTCGTAAAATCATTAATAATACTATATAAAAAATGAAACACTAATTCAAAATTTTAACTTGTTTACTAATTTTATATGAAAAATTAACTATTCATTCGAATTTTTAGATTTTCAATTAATATAAATAAGTCAGGTATAAATCAAATATGAACATAAAAAATTACATGCCAAGTCCAAACAATGGCATACCTGACTCGACTAGACTCCATTACAACTCTACCCCTCTCTTTACTTGAGGGGGAGAGGGAAAAATAGGAGGAAGAAGAGGAATTCCAAAGTTTTTCTAAACAGAATGCCTGCGCCGACCATCATCGACCACCGATGACGACCACTAGTCGACACCGTTGTCCATTGTCGGCCATCACTGTTGGCCACCGGTGATTATTGCTTGCAATCGCTGTAGGTCAAATACGGCGGTTGTATCGAACATCTATATTTTCTGTAGGCTATATAAAGACAAGTGTAATTTCAGTATAAGATTTTAAGCTCATTTTTCCTATTACGGGAGAAAGGAAAACTCATGTACTTACAAGCACATGGTGAATTACTGTGACTGGGCTAAGACTGGTTTTTCCCCTTTCTAGAGTTTTTTCCACATAAAATTAGTGTCTACTCTACTCGCTCCTCTTTTATATGTGTCTGTTGAATACTGTTACAACTCTAAGACATTAATAAAATACTATTCCACAACAGTAACTTTTTCGACACGCAACAATTAATTTATATTTGAGAAAAATGCTCATTTATTATTCAATAAGTAGTTTGCTAGGAGTTCAATTAAATACATATTTCATGCTAGTTTAGTTATTAAAAACCTGGGGCATATTTACACATGCAGCAGAGGTACGTATCTCACACTGACACTTTCATGTTTACTCATAAATCTTTAGTACGAGACAAAAAATAGTACTATTAAGACTTCTTAAATGCAAATATACATTTTCATGCAAAATTTTATGTGTTAATATGAAAGTTTGGGGGTGAGAGATGTAAATAAAAAAGAATTGTTATGTAAAATCTCCATCAAAATTTTAATTTATATTCTGATATTGATTATTTAATATTATTAGCTATGTATATTATTTTAACTAGAAATATGATGCAAATATCAAATAAATAGTTATATGCATAGATTCAAATTCTTATACTGATTTGAACTTTATCAAGGGCATGCATGATTTGTATTAATTTTAAATAAAATTAATAATAATATATATTATTAGCAATAAATATATAATTACTTCAGTTCAATTGCAGCTTAAATATATATTTAGAATGCCAAAGAGCTCGGAAGCAGTGGGTTCCCTTTCTCCTAATTTTCTTATTGATAAATGATTGCTTTGATGGTGTATTTTCAGCCTCGGTTAAAGCAAAAATATTTGCATACTGAGAAGTACGCAGCGCTGCGTATGTCGGGAGGTTATTCAAAGGGTATAAAGGGGTTATATCCGCGTTATACCCCATGTAACCTCCCTGTAACCTACATGTAACCTACAAATAAGTTTCGCGCTTCTGTCTTTCCGGTAAGTACAGGCATGTTACAAAAATGTTACAGGAGGTATAATGCGGATATATCCTCCTTGTACTCTCTGAATATCCTCAGACGTACGCAGTGCTTCTTACGTGTGCGCAAATATTTTCTCAGTTAAAGGCTATTTTGGAGTATGTGATTCATTTATTTATAGGAATAATTACATGTATATAGCACCGGAAATATTATTATTTATAAAATCTAACATTCATCTAATTTCTTTTTGAACTATCGAGTCAATATATCTACGTGTTACATGATCAAATCATTGAAATTTTGATAAAAATGATAAATATGTGTTGGGGAATTTTGATATTAGAGTGAGAATTTGGAAAAATGCATGAAGGTGGGTGCTAGATTTATAAATAGCATTGCTTCGGGGGGCTATATATATGTAATTTGTCCTTATTTATAATGAATGAAATACATTTTATTATGTTGGTTTCTTATTTTAGATGAGCATTCGTCAAAATTCATTTTCATTATTATTGGAGTTATTCTAACGAGTAGATATTGACAATATAAATTCTGTTTTTTTATATTTTATGAGAAATTAAATATAGTATTTATAAATCATTTTAAATAATTTCTAACTACATAGTATTTTAGTTTTTTTTTTTTTTTTTTTTTTTTTTTTTTCTACCAATTTCATCTACCATTTGATACATGCAATGCAAGCTTATATTGTACATATTTAAATCATCTAAGTTTATTTTTAATTCTTTAATTGATGCACTCTGGTCATGTCTTAAATAAAATTCTTTTTTTAATTTCATCTTCTTATTTTTGTCATATGTTTATCTTAATATTCTTACTTTTGTCACGCTTGACAATCAATAATGTGTTATACTATGCGAGGCTTGAATCCTTACAATATGAAAGACTTAGTTATTGTTGTGTGTTGGAGGATTCATAGTGGTAAGGTGATAATTTAACGTCTAGGCGTTATATGAAAATCAAACACATGCACACACACATAAAATGTAGAAATAATAGGAGAAGCACTAGGACTTCTTATGTGGAAATACCCTGCAAAGAGAAAAACTAGCGGGACCTAACCCAATTAAAGTAATCTACTATATGATTGTAAGTATATGGGTCCACTCTTCAACTAAATTAGTGATGACAAAATTAGAAAGCTACTAATTACAAATGTACAACAGTAGTTCAGTTATAATAATCATAATTGAGCTACAACAAATATAGTTCTTGGTGATAATAGAAATAGTGAGCTGCAAAGGCCACTATTAATTGTCACAAAGGCAACAGTTTGTCATAAATGATGTAGTTGGTGGTTGTGATAGCCTCAGTTGGTCGAGAAAGGTCGTAGTTAAAAACTGTAATAACACTTAACCACATAGGTCATAGTTGATCACATATGTTGTAGTTGGTGATGCAGTAGTAATTAGCCACATAGGTTATAGTTGGTTATATACGTCATAGTTAGTCATATTGGTCATAGTTGGTAGTTGATAGTTGCAGTTATATCTGTTAGCCATAGAGGCCATATATGGTGACTACAATATCATTGTTTGGACACGTAAGTAATAGTTGGAGAGTGCAATAGCATTGATTGTCCACATAAGCTATAGTTGGTGTCTGCAATAGCGTTAGTTGGTCATATAGGTCGTAGTTGGTAATTGTAATAGGGTCAGTTTGCCACATAGGTCGTAGTTGGGGACTAAAATAGTGTTAGTTGGTCACACAGACCATAGTTGGTGACTACAATAACATCAGTTGGCCACATAACCTGTAGTTAGTGACTGCAATTGTGTCAGTTAGTCACATGGGTCGTAGGTGTAACAATAGTTATTGGTTGCAACCATTCTCTCGGATTTTACTACTATAGATGCATTTGTCGGTATGTGACATATATAAAACCTTAGGAGTCCAAAAGAAGTCAATGTGTCCTGAATACGGTAGTCGTAACCAGTTGTCATCAAGAGTTGTTGATGAATCTTTAATATGACATTATTCATTTGCACTATATACAGGTTATATCGTTATACAATATTCGAGATACATTATTACATTATATTAATTTAAGATATTTTGTTACATCATATTTGTGATACATCATGAGTTAGCTGAGTTTGCCAATATCAATGAGTAGGGCAATAGGTGACGACCGACCTATGAGATCGAGGGTGGTCAGCATCTATTAAATGGAGGTTGGGAGCTATAAGTAGGACTTCAATATAACGTTAATCATTTATATCATATTTAGAATACATCGTTACACCATATTCAAGACACATCATTAATAAGAGAAATTTGCCGATGGCACCAAGCATGGGTGGTCGACAGCTACAAAGGTCGAAAATTATCATTTTGTCTTTGGTCTAGAACATCACTGGAATTTGAATCTTTCTTCTTTTTTTATGTAAAGAGAAGGGGTCTATTTATAGATTTTGAGGGAGATGTTTTGATTTTTTGGCAAATAACTCCCATAACCACCTGATCAGAAGACTCATATCAATCTCCCTTGATTATATAGTTTTTTATAATTATTTGAGGGTCTTAATAATCACATAATTATGCAAGCTTAGACTTCTCTCGTTGAGATGCCTAATTTGACTACAATTATGTCAAATTTGGAGTTCATTTGATCATCCAATTAGCGATTTAAAGCCTTCAAATGTGTTTTAATGGCTTGATTTGGATATTTTTTGACTCATATCAGACTAATTATAAAATCATCAAGTTTGTCTTGTCAAACTGGTAAATTTGACAATAAAAACGATCTTTAATTTGAATCTGGAATGTTTTCTTGTTCAAAAATTACATCGAAATTTGTATCAAATGATAAAATATAATGATGATGCATTTGACAATATTGTTTATTTCATCAAATAAATAAATAATTCAGAAATTTGTACTTAAAGCTTTTTGCATTGTCTTGGGTACTTTGACCATGTTGTCGTTGTCAATGTTGGTGGTTGGCAACTATAATCTTAAAATGATAGTGTTGGCAGGACAATGTTACTCCCACGATTGTAGCGGTTGTGGGGAAATGATAAACGTCTGAAGAAGCAGTCACGCATGCATGGGTTTGTATGTGTGTCTGTGCATGCAAAAAAGTACAATGAGGCATTAAGAACATAGTGGGGTCCAAATGCATGTACCAGCACAAGCAAGGATGCAATGGTGCATGATAAGCAAGCATGCGTGTGTGTGTGTGTGTGAGAGTGTATGTACACTTGCACACAATACCGCTGTGTGAACTTTGGGTTGCAGGCGGCGGCGCTGGTAGGAGGGTACCACTGCAGCGGTGGTGTGATGATGGCCAGATGGGCGACTGCGCATCAGGTGGTGTGGTGTCGTGGCGGCAACACACAACGACAGGAGATGGAGCAGAAGTGGTTGGTAGTGGTCACGTGGGTCGTGGTGGGTTGGGTCAAGTTGGAATGGGTATTGACCGGGTCAAGTCAGTCTGAAACTAGTGTCAGGGGACGGTTGCACAGGTTGGTGGGCATGACCCAGCGAGCCGGGAACATCTTTCGCGCAAAAGCACAAAATCCATCACATGACCACGTGGTTGCCTTACGCCTAGGCATGCGCTTGTGCTTGTGCATGCATGAACTATTTCAAGGAAAATTTTTTATTGAAAATTTTGCATTTTGGTGCCAAAATTCAATTTTTTGGCATCATTAGCCATATCATTAGGCCTACAACTTTAGAGCCAACTTTGGACCCACACAAAAACAAAAAAAAAAGATAAAAGATAAAAATACCCCTTTCTAAATAATAGAGCTGCCCACGCTACTATAAGTCCAGTGAAAATCATATGGCAATCAAGCACCTAATTTCCCTGGAGAAAAAGGCCCTTCAAGTCACAGCCTTCGTGTTCTACTTTCTTCTGATATATATATATATATATATATGACTCCATTACAACTCTA
>NW_018234274.1:6443-7827 GCF_001263595.1 Phalaenopsis equestris
AAAAAAGGAATGACATGTGGCTATTATACGAGCCTTGGCCATTCTCGATGCGTCAAATAATTCGAGCACCACGCCACTGGGGGTAATCGAACACCAGACTAGAGGGGACTTACAACTGACAAACAGATACCTGACCAACTGATATGAGTATGCGGGGCATAGAGAGAGAGAGAGAGAGAGAGAGAATTAGCGGGGCACACATGTTCCCTAGAAATTGGACTTGCAATCAGCCTGAAATCAAATATTAACCAACCCAAACCACTCCATGATATTATTCTCTCAGCTGCCGCCAAGCTTTCTGAATATTTTCTTCCATCTGAAATCATTTAGGCTTCCCACCAAAGCAACACACTACCAGACATAACAAATCCTCTTGAGCTTAACACTCTTCCTTCCAATTCATTCCCTCGTTCTCTTCTCCTCCTTCTCTTTCTCCATCTCCTTCCTCTCCTTTCTGTAATCTGATTCAGTTTATACTAATATGGCTCTGAAGCAGCGGGTGGAGAGGTTCATCATGCTTCCCTTCTCAGTTGGTTGTGCTTCTCAGTCAGCTATTAGAGTCTCCAAGAACCAACCAAAGAATACTCACATCAAAGAAGTCTTCATGCTTGAAGGTAACTTTTTCTTCAAAACTCGAGCCTAGAAACTGTCGATCGATTAATGATTCGATTTCAAGTTGAGCTGGGGTCTGCTCTAAAAAAATTCAATCTAAGAATTGGTTCATAGCCATGCTCGTTTATTTTGATACGAGCCAAAATTCATATCAATTTTCGAGTGATTATTGTTCTTCTAGCTGAATTCACAGCCCCCTACTGTTTACTTAATTCTAATTTTTTTCTTTCAAGTAGATGAAGATGGGAGGGAGGAGAATGCTAGACCCAAGAGTTCCTCATTCTTTCTCCAGCTCCAAAGACCAAACTTCTTTGTTGGTATTCATAAACTAGCTAAAGGACTTAAGAACTTATCTGCTCTGTTCACAATCTACAAAAATGAAGATGAAGAAGAAGAAGAGGCAGATATGGAGATTGGACACCCTACAGATGTGCAGCATGTGGCTCACATAGGATGGGATGGCTACAATAATGTGAGTGGAATGAAGAGCTGGGAGAAAGCACCAGAGTTCTTAACTTTATCTTCCCTTTCTTTGAAGCAATGTGAGTTGGCCATGTCCGCACAGGTGCAGGGTAGTCGTCCTCTTTGAGGTTTGGATTAGGTTTTGTGGAGCCTTGATTAATTAATTGTATTGGTTTCTTTGGTTTTTGTAACTTTATGTTATTGTAGCTGTATTGAGGGTTACATGTGAGTTTGTATAGACAACTTTAATATGGGAATCTTTACTTCTTTCTTTTCTATGCTTCCTTTTTCTAAGGATGTGGGCTCCTGC
>NW_018234275.1:0-368 GCF_001263595.1 Phalaenopsis equestris
AGTAGTATTAAGCTCTACTACTCTTATTTACCCTACAAAAATCTTAAAAATTGGATCCATGTAGAAAAATTACGACGCAATCGGACCAGAGCGAAACTGTGAAAGTTTTGCCTTGGGCGCCGACGGCGGGTTTTTCCTGAGATTCCAGGAAAAAATTAATACAGAAGCGCGCCGACGGCGCCCTTGACGCCGCCAACTGAGAGACCGGTAAGAGGCGATTTCTTGTGTCCGATGAGCGGTTTTTGATGATTTTTTGGGTGGGAATAGTCTTTTTAAAATAAAAAATTCAAACTCTAGTTCATATTTTTCCCCAAAAATGAAGAAAAGCTCTTTTAATTTCATTCCTATGGCGTCCAATTCCCCTGATA
>NW_018234276.1:0-696 GCF_001263595.1 Phalaenopsis equestris
CAAAAAGGCCCTTCTCTCTCCTGGTTAAAAAAAAATAAAAAATAAAAAGCATCGCAGGGATCGCGAGGGATCGCGATGGATGGCGAAACCATCTCACTTGTTCGGGAAAACCGCCCTTCTGCCTCCATGGACGATGCTTCTTTTTCTTCTTCTTCTTCTTCTTCTTCTTCATCTTCATCTTCTATTCCTTCTTCTTCTTCTTCTCCTTCTTCTTCTTCTTCTATTTCTTCTTCTTCTTCTTCATCTTTTATTTTTTTATTCTTCCATTTTTTTTTTTTCTTCTTCTTCCCCTTCTTCTGATTTATTATTATTATTATTATTATTATTTTATTATTTTTTTTTCTCTTTGTTCTTCTTCTTCTTCTTTTTTTCGGCCTCACATCCTTCGTTGTTTTCTTCTTCTTCGCCTGCAAGCCATCCGGGTCGAAAAATTGGATTTCGTCGGCCTTCATCCCGCCGAGCACCTTCCTCGTGGGATGTCGTGTGTCGGCGCACCCTCTTTCGACTTGAAGCTCTCTTTTGTGGGGGTACTCTCACGTAGATGTTCGCCGCGTCTCCCTTGTCGAGGCTCCGACTACGATGTTGAGGCGACCTCGCTGCAACGCGAAGGGCGACGTTCGATCCCTTCGCCAAGGTATATTCTGGTTATACTTCTATATGTCAAAATTATTATTTTTGGATATTTTGCACTCACTG
>NW_018234277.1:0-975 GCF_001263595.1 Phalaenopsis equestris
ATCACTCTCTCCATCGCTCTCTCTCCATTCTTTCTTTTTGAATCTCTCTCTCTCTATAGTATTCTCTCTCCGCCTCTTCTTTGTCATTATTTCTCACTTTCACTCACTCTTCTCTCTCGCTCCACCCCTCCCTCCTTTCACTTGCTCCCTTCCTTTCTCTCCCTGTCTCTCCCTCTTTTACACTCTCTCTTGCTTCATCCCTCTAGCTATCCCTTGCTTACTCTCCTATCTCTCTATTCTTGATTGCTCACTCTCTTCCATGATCCCTCTGTCTTTCTCACTCACTATTCTCTCTATCTAATACTCTCATCTATTTCTCTTTATTTTCTCTCTCTTCTCACAAAATTTCTTTTTCTTTTATCCCCATATCTCTCTCACTCACTCCCTTTCTCTTCCCCCCATCCCAACCTCCTTCCCTATCTCTCTCACAATTACTCTATCCCTATTTCTCTCACCTCTCTCCCTCTCTCCCTCTCCATTCCCCTCCCTCTTCCTCTCTCTATCTCTTCTCATTTTCTTGTCCTCTCTTGTACGCTTTCTCTTGTTTTATTTTTCCTCACTTTTACTTACTCTCTCTCTCTCTCTCTCTTGTTCTCTCGCTCTCTTTTCTCTCACTTTTCTCACTCTTTCTCTTTCTCTACAACTCATACTCGCTCTCTCTCACTCTTGCTCCCTTTCTCTCTCTCCGTCCCTCTTTTTTCTCTCTTTCACTGTTTCTCCCCTCTTTCACTCCATAACTCCCTCATTCCCTCTCTCTCTCTCTCTCCATATCTCTTACTCTCTTGACCTTACTCTTGTTCTCACTCTCCTCCTCTCTTTATATCTCTCTCACTCCCTTATACTCTCTCATTATTTCAATCTCTAAGTCTTCTATGTCTCCCCCGCCCTCCCTCATTCTTACTCTCCTCATTCTTACTCTCCCCTCCCTCTTGCTATCATGACTCTCTTTCCATTATTCTTGCTTACTCCCTCTTG
>NW_018234278.1:0-2775 GCF_001263595.1 Phalaenopsis equestris
GACAATACTTCACCTATTGCTCTCGCTAATAATCTCGTCTTCCATGCTAGAACCAAACATATCAAAATTGGTCGTCACCACTTTAGAGAATGCATCAAAAACAATTATATTAATGTTTATCATGTTAACGCTCTTGATCAATTGGCAGATTTTTTTTACTAAATCTCTTCCCAATTCCAGGTTCAAGTTACTTTGCACCAAATTGACAATCTTCAACAAAGTTCATCATCAATATGAAGGGGGATGTTAAGTCTGTGTCTAGTATAGGTTTTAGTTCTCTCTGGTTTTGTTGTATATGGCTCCCGGTTCAGTTAGTGTTCCGGTTCAGTGTTGTTCGGTTCTTTTATTTTAAGTAGCAACCCACTTCTATTTATATGTCAGTGTTCTCTCTCGTTCATGTATCTCTAGCTTTCAATATATCTAATAATATTTTCCGCTCTGTCGCTCATCAAAATTGTCATGTTATTGTAACAAAATTATAATATAGAGAGACAAGCTATAAACACATAATTCTAAGTTTTAAAAATATCTTAAGAGATATTGGCAATAAATATATGAAATAAAAATACAGACAATATAAATGCAATATATTGCTTTGAATAATTGTCTCCCTCCATTAAAATCATTCACCAAACAATTCTCCTTATTTTTCATAGAGTTATTATAAAAGTATTTGGAAGGTTTATTGTGAAAGGAAAAAGGCCACTGTCATAAATAAGATATTGCAAGAAGACATCTATTTTCTTTATATATATATATATCAAATAAAAATATTACTATTTTAAATTTTAAAAAGTGAAATACACCTTGCATAGGTAAAATGATAAATATACATAAATTGAAGGTAGGTGTTGGGTGTTAGATATATAAATACATAAAAATTGGGGGGTGTGCATGTAAATATTTTCTAAATATGAAAGTTTGAGGAGTCCATATACTTAGAAATTGATGTAGAGTGATCCATTTGATACGATGGTGTTTAATAAGCTTTTAAGTAGTTTAGTGATGTTGAACTCAAGTGATCTTAGGCTCTTTGAATTTTTTTGGGTCGAGATGCTCGATTTGATTATAAACATGCTAACTAACTATGCCTTAGAGAAAATGCATAGGAAAATTTACATATATACCCCACATTTTACAAATTGACATATCTAACACCTAAAGTTTGATATTTATATTTATAATGTTTTGGTATTAAAAATTTACTGATGAGAAGACTTATTTGTAAATGCCCAATTTTGTTATATGATGGCGAAACACATAATTATTGCATACATATTTTATATTTTATATTTTTATTAGGCCATTATTGATTTTCCAATTGAATATTTCAAGTTTGAATCATAAGCCCATCTCCATTTGTATTCTACTATTTTAATATTTGTTGAACTTAAAAGTTAAAATTTTTTTCCAAAATTATATGTAAAGTTTAAATCAAATTTTTTTTTTAGAATCAATTCTCTTTGGAGAAAATATTTAGCCCAGACACTTCACGTTCGTACAGCCAACCACCGCACGTCCGACAGCTGATGTGGCGGGCTGTGATTAGCTGTCTGGATCGTGTCGACGGAATATTTTTTCGTCTCCACCTTGTAACTTGTAAGACTTCCTTGAACTTTTGGTCGAAGCGGCAGATTGGACATTATATTTTTATTTTCTTCAAGACTCAAAATAAATGTTCACATTTTAAGTTAATATAACTATAAATAAAAATTTATTCTTGTAAAAACTTTAGTTGGGTTTCACCAAGATCGTCGGCCATTTAAAATTTTTTTAATGTTCTATTTTCACATTGTAGGTAAAAAAATGTGTTGGTGCAGGCCTCATGGGAATCTAATGGTTTTGTTTTGTCTAATGGTCCAAAACGAGAAAACATAATGAAGGAAGGCCTCCAGAAAGGAGATTGCAGGGCCCATGAAGCCATTAAGTCAACAATCGACATGAGGATGACAGAGCGGTATCAACCAAATAACTCACCTGGAAACTCACAAAGAGGATGTCCCATTTTTAACCAAGGGAAAATCGACTCAATACGAAAGCTTATCATGCAAGAGGCAAAAGAAAGTTCAGCATACTTATTGAATTTTGAAAGCTTAGTATGACCAAAAAAATGAGGCCAACAATTACCAGATCATGAGAGATCATATTAGACTCAAAGAAATTCAACTCCAACATGACAGAGGGCTAGATAGTCGACATTTTTGCAAAACACTTGTTGATCGCTAGACACCAAAAACTTGCACTCAAGCCAGTGATCACTCGCGTAAATCCTCAACTTAAAGAGGGGCAAAGAGGAAGTTTAGCATACTTACCTTCTTTTACCTCTTAGATTTCTCCTCTTCTTTTCTTCGTGCATAGCATCTGCTCATAAGTGTAGCATAATGTTCTTCTATATTTGTTATGCAAGGGTTAAAATAATGTGGATGGGAATTAAAAAAAATGTAATTTTAAATCTTAAAAAAACATTTTAAATAATTATTTACATACTTATGAGGAACTTCATTTAGGGTCTATTTGGGTCAGCTACAACTTATTAAATAATATGTTGATAAGCTGATTAAAATAATCTGTTGATAAGTTAGGTACGGTGGTTATTAAATATTTTTATTTTTTTAGAAAAGTCAGATCGTCGTTATTTTCAACGTTTTGAAAATGCTAAGCTGTCAAAACACAATTTAATCTGACAATATAAAGATTTTCATAAACCCACCGTAGGGTAATTATGTAAAATTTTGACTAATTGTATAAATAAATATAAACTTTAATTGTACTACA
>NW_018234279.1:0-390 GCF_001263595.1 Phalaenopsis equestris
GGAAGAGAGTGAGAATGAGAGAGAAGGAAAGAGAAATAAAAAAATATCTCTACCTCTTTTTTCTGGCTCTCCTCTCTTCATGAAAACTCTCTCTCTACCTCTCCCTCCCTCCCTTCTTTTTATTCTCATTCACTCTTTCACTATGTCCCTCTTCCTCACTCTTGATATCTCGCTCCCTCCCCCTCATTCTCTCCCTCTCTCCTTTCACTCTCTCCACCTTGTTATCTCGCATTCTCTCTCATTAATTATCTCTCTCTGGCTGTACATCTCTCTCACTCTCTATATATATCTTCCCCTCTCTCTCTCTCTTTCATACTCTACTTCACTACTATCACTTTTTTTTACTCTCTCTCTATATATTTCTATTCTTTCTAACTCTCTTACATGAAA
>NW_018234280.1:0-1364 GCF_001263595.1 Phalaenopsis equestris
TCGGCATACCACGGAACACGCCACTCATTAATACTTAAACATTTTCATCTGGAAATTATTCATTAATTTCTTTTCCAAAATAGAGTGGTTTTTCTAACTCAAGCCTGGACAAATGATCAACAATATGATTTTTAGTTTTTTTCTTATCTACTATTTTAAAGTCAAATTCTTGCAAAAGAAGAGTCCATCTTATAAGTCTTGGTTTAACATTCTTCTTTTTCATTATGTACTTAATAACAAAATGATTTGTATGCACTATGCAATGAGTTCCAATTAAATATGATCTAAATTTATCAAAGGCATATACTATTGCTAATAACTTTTTTCAGTTGTTGTATATTTAATTTGAGTTTCTTTAAGAGTTTTATTAACACAGTAAATTACTTTAAAAATTTTATCATATTTTTGTCCTAAAACAACTCTAATAGCATAATCACTAGCATAACACATCAGTTCAAAAGGTTTTCCCCAATCTGATGAAACTATAATTAGTGCAGTGACTAATTTTTCTTTTAATAACATAAAAGATTTTAGGCACTCTTTATCAAAATTGAAAATTGTATCTTTCTCCATTAAATGGCATAAGGGCTTAACAATTTTTAAAAATTCTTTAATATATCGTATGCAGATTCCAACTTGTACTTAAAAACTCCTAATTTCCCTTACATTTGTTGGATAAGGTAAATTAGCGATCACTTGAATTTTAGAAGGATCTACTTCCATACCTTTTTTTGATATTTTATATCCTAATACAATTCCTCTTGCTGACATAAAATGACATTTTTCTGAATTAAGGACTATATTTGTTTCTTCACAATGCTTAAGAACTTTTGATAAATGTTCTAAACATGAGTCAAATAAAGTTCCAAATACTCAAAAATCATCCATAAATACTTCAATCCCTTTTACAATTAAATCACAAAAAATTGTCATCATACATCTTTGAAACTGGTAAAAGTTTTTTTCTCTTTATCCTCAGAAGTTATTTGTATTTGATGATAACCGGTATATACATCCAGAAAACAAAAGTATTTATGCCCAGCTAGTCAATCCAGCATTTGATATAGATAGGGTAGTGGAAAATGATCTTTCCTAGTGACAAGATTTAATTTTCTATAATTAATGCATATTCGCCACCCTGGGACTTCTCTAATAGGTATTAATTCATTATGTTCATTCACAGTCATAGCTACTCCTCCTTTCCTAGGAATGCAGTGAATTGGACTAACTCATGCACTGTCTAAAATAGGGTAGATAATTCTAGTATCTAACAACTTTAAAATTTCTTTCTTAACAAATTTTTTCATTATAGGATTCAATCTCCTTTGGGGATCAACCCTGGGTTTGCAATTCTCTTCCATATG
>NW_018234281.1:0-393 GCF_001263595.1 Phalaenopsis equestris
CTCTATATTAGAAACTTCAGCTAATCCACTGGTTTAAAGGTGATAAACAGTAGAGATTTTATGAACAATATTAAATTTTATTGCCAATCTCTGAATATATTTATTCCTAAAATGTGATCCTCCGCCAGTAATAATCATCCTAGGCATTCCGTATCTAGTGAAAATATTTTTCATTAAAAATCTTGAAACACTTTTAGCGTCACAACAAGGTAAAGCTTGTACTTCAATCCACTTAGAGACGTAGTCTACTGCAATTAATATGTATAAGTTCTCAAATGAAGGAATAAATGGTCCCACGAAATCTAATCTCCAAACATCAAAGATCTGAACTTTCAATATGAAATTTAGAAGCATTTCTTTTCTTCTAGATATATTGCTTACTCGTTAACATCG
>NW_018234282.1:0-777 GCF_001263595.1 Phalaenopsis equestris
GAGAGAGTGAGTAAGAGGGGGAAGGGTGAGAGAGACAGAGAGTAAGTGGAGAGCTAGAGCAGAGAAATGAGATCTCATCTTGTTCTTCCCCTATCTTCTTCCCTACCATTTCTTTGTCTCTCATTTTCCCTCCACCCATCCATGTACCTCTCTTTACCTTACTCTCTCTTTGAGGGAGATAAAGACAATGAGAGAGTGTGTGTGGGAGAATGATAATGAGTGAGAATGAGATGTGAGAGAAGAGGGAAACTGAGAAAGAGTGGGAGAGTGAGTGGAGAATTGAAAGAGAGAGAGCTCTTTCTCTCTCTCTCTCTCACATGCACACTCTTCTCTCCCTCTTTCAACTCTCATTATCCTCTCCCATCTCTCTCTAAGTCTCTTAATTGCTCTCACTTCCCCACATCTCTCTCACTCTCACTAGAAGTGTGAGAGAGTTAAAGGTATATATCCTCTCTTTCTCTCCCTCACTCTCCCTCCCTCTCATGCTCACTCTCCCCCTCTTTCTTGTTCTATCTCTCTATTACTCTCTTTGCCGCTCTACTTGTCACTCCCTCTCTTACTCTCTTTCTCTTACCTCACTCTCCACCTTTCTCCCACTCTTTATTCTCATTCTTTCTCTTCTCTTTCTCTCGTTATCTATCTCCCACTCACTCTGTTGCTCTTGCTTGCCCATCTCATTTCACTCTCTATCTCAACATGCCTCTTTCTCGGTCACATTCTACCTTCCTCCCTTATTAACTTGTTTCTCTCCTTATCTTCATTCTTTCAATATCTCTA
>NW_018234283.1:0-3916 GCF_001263595.1 Phalaenopsis equestris
TGTTGCAGATCCATTAATTTCTAGTTCAATAAGTTACACGTATTTAAGTTGCAATGAGATAATATCTAATTAAAAGTGATGTTAAAATTAGTATGGATCTACTAGTTTAATTATTTTGGTTTGGAGGTCAGGACTTATTTTATCAGTTTGACTCTCAAGGGTTTCTCTAGCATGGAATCATAGCAGACTCATCTGGGATTTTTTGTAAAGTCAGGTCGGTTCAACCAGTTGGAAAATGGGCGAGCTAGTCATAATCATTGACTTTCTTCTATCTGAACATAAAAAAAAGACTATCAATTTTTATTTTTTGGTTATGGCATTTAATTGTTATATTTTTAATTTGTGCATCTTCATCTACCTCAAAAGAATCTCATTAACTAAGGCATTTTGAAATTTATGTTTTGGGGCATTTAGATACCTACCACCCAATTCTTATGTTGATGTAGTAACATATTAATTGAAATTTAGGTGGCTCATATGGTTATACAAAGAAATTAGGTAGTAGGTATGTAAATCTCCCTTTTGTTTTATTTTAATTTGCATTGAGCAGACAATATATCTAAATTACTTAATAATTACTGATCATTAAGCATTATCAAATATTTTGAGGTATTTTCTACTTTGAGCTTAGCGAACTGATTTTAGACCTCTTTTTTGTTGAAGAGCTTGATGGTGTTAGGCAACTAGTTTGTGTATTTTTAAATAATATTTAAGATTTTGAAAAAGTAAGCCAAAGCTACCAATAGATTGTTTTGTGCATTGTTTTTAAAAGCAATGTATTGTTGTCTCTATTTGATTTACACCCATTGTTTGTATTTTTGGTTCCATAAAATGTTTGGGTTGCATGATTGGCAGTGCAATTGTTATTTGGATCCTAACAGTGAGGTTTTGGATGTAGACTAGATGTTGCATGATTTGCATTGCAAAGTATTGTTGTCTCTATTTGATTTACATCCTTTTATATAGTAAGCGAGTAATCAGAAATGTTTTGGTCAACTAGTTGTAACGTGTGAAGATCTAAATTTGTGTTATATAAAAAGTTTAATTGACTTTATTTTAGAGTGCTATTCATTGCTTACTTTTGATTTAATATAGTGTGCAACATGTCCACATTGTATCTTTCACAATCCAAATAGTGTGCAATGAGTTGCTGTTAGAAGTTTAAAATAATGATGAAAATGTGAATATTAATTCACAAAATGCAGAGCTAGAAGCAGTGTCTGGATTTTTGTCAGAAGTTTTGATTTAAAATAGCAATGAAGAATTCCTAACTAAGAAAGGTAGGAAGAGGAAGTCAACAATGTGAGAGTGTTTTGTGGAGGCAACATTTCTTATCAAGCGGGCTCCAACTCCTTTTTGTCAATGCATATATTGTCGAACAAAATTTCACAAATCTAATATAAGAACTGTTTCTCAACTATTACGACATGTGAGAGAATATGGATAAATAAAAGCTAAGAGTAAGCAAGTAGTTGATCTATTGATCCACTCCAGCTATTAGCACAATAATGTAAGTCCTTGTAATAGCACCAAAAAATTTAATCCACTCCCTAGAAACTGATTGAATTCTTAAAATTATGTGTTATCATTTCAGTAATATATGGCTCTATTGAGTCTGGATTGTCTATCACACAGAGAATGAGGTAATTAATTCTTTTCTTTAAGAAAAGTTATAGTCTACTACTTTTCGGTTTTAGTTTGGAATTGTGATTAGGTGAAAGTTTTACCAACTATTCCTACACTACTTCAATTTAATTCTAATGTTAAAACCTACCTAACTTAATTGGATTGATGATTATCAAGATATAAAAGTGACCCCTCTCTTGTGATGATATAAGTGAAAATATATGAATAGATACTTCAAATTGCAAATTTGGCTAGTGACAAATAGGGGCAATCCTCTACTTTATCCCTCGCGAGTGCATAAAGTAGTTTGGTTAAACCAGTTTTAACTCCTTAAACCCAAAATTTAACCCATCAAAGTCTATTTTCTTATCTATTTGCATTGCTCTATAGACTACTTTTACTTCACCCACTAGTTTGATGTGAATACTTTAATCGTTCCTCCATCGCTCTTACGAGTCATAATGAATCACAATAAATTTTAACAATTCATATGGCCAGTATGAAAAGTAAATTAAGTTTTAAAGAATAATCAACACATTAATGCTTAAAAATCAATTCTATAAGTATCCTAACATCCTACACATTTAACTTATTCATCACTAGAGAAATGCAAGAAAGATCTACTCACAATGCATAAATAAAATATCACAAATCATCATCTTCTAGCAAAACAAATCCACTAGAATTGTGTTCACAAATAGAACGAGATAATATAGAACACAATACTTAGTTTTTTCTCTTAAAAAAAGATGAAAATTCCTCCCCAAAAGGTTTCCAAGTACCCATGCAATGCTGAGTATATCTCTTACAGATTTCTCTCTAATTCCTCTCCAATCTCTCTAAGAAAGTGGAAAATACAAAACCCTAACTCTACACTACGTCTCCTTTGTCTTCCTTCACTTCCTAAGGCTTCAGAATACTCTTAAGTGCCCCTTCGAACTGCTTAAATCAACTTCATAACTAGTTGTGCTAATGTAATCGCAGAAAACTGTCCAGGCACCGGCCAGCGCCTACTCTCAGCTTGTCCGGGTGGGTTTTGGTGCTTAGGCGCACTAGTAAGCTATCATCAAGGCGCTTAGGTGGAGCGCCTTGGCGCCCAAAGGCTAGCGCATAAGCGCCAGTCTACTGGTCCCAATTTTGCTCTGTTTCGCTTTAGTTTCGCTCCAGTTAGTTATGATCAATAAAAGATTAGAAACATAATTTCTAAAATTATTTTATTGCATGAGTATCCATTCAGTATTGTTGAGCATACATGATTCAATATTTTATTGAAAATCTTAAATCCAAATTACGAGAAAGTTTCAAGAAACATATAAAAAAAATGATTGTATAAAATTTATCAGTTTAAAAAAGAAAAGTTGAAAAAGCAATTTAGGGATGTTCATAGGCTTTCATTAACTTCTGTTTGTTAGATTTTCAATCAAGCAATTGAATATATGTGTCTAACAGCTCATTATATTGATCAATCTTGGAAGATTGAAAAGTTAATCATAAAATTTATTGAATTAAAGTCACCTCATATCGTTACATTCATTTGTGATGTTATATGTGATTGTTTGTTAGGTTGAAAAATATAGGATAAGTTTCTACTATCACTTTTGATAATGTTAGTAATAATGATGTTGTTGTTAGCTTGATCATTTCAAATTTTATGACAAGAAAAAAATTACATTTTAAGGGACACTTATTTCATGTTTGTTATTGTGCTCACATATTAAATATTATTGTGTAATTTAGTTTGAAAAAAATTCATGACATCATTCATAATATTATAGTATCGGTCAAATATTTCAAGAAGTCACTAGTGAGGTTACATAAGTTTGTTGAGATATCTAAGCAATTAGGGATATCAACATCAAAGAGATTGTGCATTGATTTACCTACAATGTGGAACTCAACTTGCTTAATGCTTAAATTTGCTTTTATTTTTCCGAAAGTGTTCACTCACTATACATATCGAGAAAAAAATTTCAATTGGTTGTCATCAGATTTAAATTGTGATATGTATGAGAAAGTTAGAAAATTTTGTTCTGTTTTAAATCATGTGACAAAAATATTTTATGATTTTTCCTACCCGACCTCAAATATTTTTTAGCAACTTTTATGCATAGCAAGAAATAGTTGTTGGATGAGTTGACATCAGCCGATGAGCGAGTGCAATCTTCTGATGTGTTTGCAGCTGTTCTTAAAAGATTTAATGTTTGTTTGGGACAATTTTGTTTGTTCTATTGTAAGAAAGTAGTTGTTTTATTTGTTTATATATATATATATCTATTAGCACAATAATGTA
>NW_018234283.1:4058-5505 GCF_001263595.1 Phalaenopsis equestris
TAATATCTCCTCTTTGTTAGCGATTTGCATGTTATATATATATATATATATATATATATATATATAATTTTTGCCGTTATTTTTTAAGAAATTATTTTCTCGACTTCAATTTTACTTTCACCATTGTAAAAAGCAACAGCTATCCCAAACAGATTATTAATCAATCAAATTAATCATCAACGTATCAAAACATAATTATCAGCACAACTGTCAATTAAAATTATTTTTTGTTAAGCATCTTTATTGTATTATTTTTTAAAAAATATATTTCTTTTCCATCAAAAAACCAGCCAAGACATTTACCAATCATTACTTATGAGTAGTTTGATCATAGTATATTATTCAAACCATCATCTATTCATAAACAAAATTAAAATGGAAAATAAAAACAAATATACCAAGAATCCACTCAATAAAATTAAAATGTATTTACGTATCTCATATCTAAACATTCATATTTACATATATAGCTTTTTTGGTGTTTTAATCACATCAAAAATCATCTATGCATGGAAAAGTTTATCTCACACTTAAAAATGATAATAGCTCTATTTTTTTGTGTGATGTAAATATGAAAGTTTAGGCCTGAGATATGTAAATATATAAGAATTGCGAGCTATTGTATGCAAATACGCCAGAATTATGAGTTATGCATGGAAATGCTCCTGCGATTCATTGCAACTTAAAAATTCATTTGAAAATTTTTTAAGTTATTGTTGTGGACTTTTGCATAAATACGTTAAAAAACTAATACATTTGGAATCATGAAAATCATAAGAGAATATATGTTTGCAATAGTTAGCAATTTTAATTTCTTTTGAGACTGATTGTTGGAGATATGGAGAGAATATAGTCTCAATCAATTAAAAGGAATGAGTTATGATGCCGGCAATTATGATAGCTATAATTCTATTAGTTTGTATTGAAATTCTTGCAGAACATAACTTCGTTTAATTATGACTGAATTTGGGCCTGGTACATAAGAGCCAAAACCGGCCCAACCCAACCCAAGACATTGCAGTAGTTTTCACTCTCTGTCTAGCTTGGTTTTTGAGATTATGTTCTATGTAGAGGGTATTGATGTTGGGCCTATTAATTGGAGCTTGCTCATGCGGGCTGTTGTGTTGGCAAAATAGGCTCTGTTTTTTTTTTTTTTTTTCTACTTTATATTCAGGAAATTTCTTAAAAATAAAATATAATTTTGATGGTTTTGGCTATGAAAAATGAGTTTTTCTATTTCATTTTTCGTCTTATGATATTTTGAATCTTTTTTAAGCTGAAAGTTCTTGACTTGTCCTGAGAAAGTTCTTGATTTTCAAAAATGATCAAAATATTGCTATATATTAAAGGAAAAAAATATTACATGTGCACGGGATCTCCAGCAAAAAACACACGTAATATTTTCCCCTATTAAAAGTGGTCTCTCATATATTCTCTTATGAATCAT
>NW_018234284.1:0-6182 GCF_001263595.1 Phalaenopsis equestris
GGGGTTTTGATGTAAATTTTGGGAGTCTAATGAGGAGCTGGTTTGCTTGCACTTGTGTTTTGATTAAAAACGTGACGTGAAATTGCATCAGGATTTATGATGCAATAATTTTATGACTCTCAAAATATACATACTAATGTGCAATGACAATGTCATAATATATTTGTATATAAGATTGATTCAACAAATGTAGTTACAATAATTGTAATATAATATATTATAATTTAATACATTGTGTGATCACAATAACTATAACATAATAGGCTATAAGCTGATAAAGTAAAGTATAATTACATGATCTATAATATAGCATACTAAAGTGTTGAATTCAAATTTGTCATGTGAGACATGTTCATGGGTTGAGCACTAGGAAACTAGAGGGAGAAGTGGAGGGAGGAGGAAGAAGAAATAAAAGAACACACCACTTACCTTGGAGGGGCAAACTCTGGTATTCTCAAGCTCTGTAGCTCATTTTATATCTAACACTGAACTTAGTACAAGTACAAGTAGCCCCTAAATGTTCTTATAACACTAAAATGACTATTTTCCTCTCCCTAAACTCTCCTCTTTCTCAAAATTCTCCAATATAACTAATTCAATTCGAGGCTAAATAACACTAAATTTTCACACAAACAAACACTTATATTCATTTACGAACTAGTACAAGTACAAGTAACACTTAATTTGCATTCCAAATAGTCTCGGATGAGAAAATTTTCCTAAATACAAACACTTAACAGACATTCACAATTAAATACATAACATGCATAAACTCCAAAAACAAGATTCAACACTAACACATAAAACAACGATTCCTAACAAATAAACTCTAACACTGAACTTAATTCCCTTCTTCATTTGTTGGGACAAATTTCGGTCTTTCATTAGTCTCTCCTTGGGCATTGAAAATATAAAGTTGATAAAACGGATGGTGGTGACAAGCTCTGATACAACCTTGTTCAATCCATTTCTACTTAAGATACATTGCCTTATCTGCTTCTTCTATATAACTAGTGTGACTAAATTGCATTTTCAATTACCTTCCAACATGCTCTAGATGGGCATTAACTTCATTTACCTTTGTCTCAAGTAAAACCACACTAGCCTCAATTTTGTTGATCTTTTCCGTTAGGCTAAAAAATCGTTATGCATCTCTTGTGCACTTTGACTAGTGAATTTCTTCCTCATGGGCTCTTTCTTTTTCTTTAAATCCATCTCCCATGAAGACATTTTCTCTAAATCTCTCTTTCTCTTAGACTTTAGGGCTAAAAATGATTTCGGGGTAAAGTTCCATAACAAAACACTTCTATTTATAGGCTCAAATCCTTCTAATAACTTCAAGGCACATTCTAAAAGCACATTCTAAAACTGCCTTGGCACATTTTAGTCAACCAATTGGTGGTTAACCTTGTAAAACTTTAATTTCTCACATGGTTTATAACTCTCGCGCTTATGCGCCGAATATTGGCGCTTAACCGCAAGTGCTCAATTTTGCACCAGTCAACTTAACGTACAAATTCACAATTTAGCATGCCTAGATCACTAAATAAAGTCTTAAAATTATTACTAACACATAATAGTTTCAAATAAAATACTACCCCAAATTTTCTTAATCACACACAAACAACAATCAAAGCAAAATACACTGATAACTATGGGTTGCCTCTCAGAAAGCTCTTGGTTTAACGTCTTCAGCCTGAGGTAACTAGTGCTTATTCTGGTTGACCCAACATTATTTGATCATTAAATTTATGTTGATCCCCTACTAAAGAAGGTTTCAGTCTATGTCTATTCACTTTAAATACTTAGTTTTAGAATCTTTAATATACTCCGTAAGGATAAACTTTTAGCACAATAAATGGGCCCAACCACCTGGACTTAAGTTTGTCTATAAATAATCTCAACCTTGCATTAAATAGCAAAACTTGTTGCCCTGGCTGAAAATTTTTAGTAAGAATCCTTTGATCATGCCACACTTTCATCTTTTCTTTATAAATCTTAGCACTCTAATAAGATTCATTCCTTAATATTCATTTCTTATCTCTTTAAGATCATTTAATTGCAATAATCTTTTCTCACTAGCATCTCTCAAATTATAATTGAACTCTTTAATTGCCCAATATTCTTTATTCTGAAGTTCAACTGGTAAGTGACAAGCTTTTCCAAATATTAGAACAAACTACTTGTTTGAGGATGATAAGTAGTAGCAATTATGTGGTTTATATTATATTTCCTTAATAACTTTTCTATTATTGCATTCTTAAAATGACTTCCCCTGTCAATTATGATTACTCTCGGCATCCCAAATCTACAAAATATGTTCATTCTTAAAACTTTGCAATACTTTAAACATCACATCAAGGTAAAGTAACAACTTCTATCCATTTGAATACATAATCTACTGCTAACAGTATATATAAATTTTTGAAAGATGGTATAAATGGTCCCATGAAATATAATCTCCAAAAATTAAATATCTTAATTTCGAACACATAATTGAGGGGCATCTAATTCCTCCTAGAAATTTTGTCTGCTCATTGACATCGATCACAAGTTTTGATATAAGCGTTAACATCTCTAAAGATTGTAGGTCAATAAAATCTAAATTGTAAAATTTTATATGTTGTTTTGTCAACACCAAAATATCCCTCAAAATCAGAATCATGACATTTTTTGATAATTTCATAAGTTTCTTCTGAAGGCACACATCTTTGAATAATTAGATCATTTTGTTATTTAGAATCAGATCATTTCCTAATTTATATAAAAACGGGTCATCTCAAAAATAAGTCTTAGCTTCAGAAATAAATTTCCTCTTCTATTGGTATGCCATCCCATAGGGTATAATATCACTAACTAGAAAGTTCACAACACACCACTAATTAATACTGAATAATTTTTCATCTGGAAAATGTTCATTAATTTCTTTTTCAAAATAAAGTGGTTTTTCTAACTTAATTCTAGACAAATGATCAATAATTTGATTTTAAATAACCTTCCTATCTACTATTATAAAATCAAACTCTTACAAAAGAAGAATCCATCTTATAAGTCTTAGTTTAGCATCTTTCTTTTTCATTAAGTACTTAATAGCAGAATGATCTGTATGCACTAAGCAATGAGTCTCAATAAAATATGATCTAAATTTATTAAAGGCATATACTATTGCTAATAACTATATTTCATTTGTTTTATACTTAATTTGAGTTTCATTAAGAGTTTTAATAGCATAGTAGATTAATTCAAAAGTTTTATCATATCTTTGTCCTAAAACAGCTCCAATAGCAAAATCACTATCATCACACATCATTTCTAAAAGCTTTCCCCAGCCCCAATATGATGAAACTGTAATTGGTGTAGTGACTAATTTTTCTTTTTTATGCACCCTTCGTCAAAATTGAAAATTGCATCTTTCTCTAGTAAATGACATAAAGGCTTAGTAATTTTTGAAAAGTTTTTAATATATCGTATGAAGAGTCCAGCATATCCTAAGAAACTCCTAATTTCCATCACATTTGTTCAGTAAGTTAAATTAGCGATCACTTAAATTTTAGCAGGATCTACTTCCATACCATTTTCTGATGTTTTACGTCCAAATACAATTCCTCCTGCAATTATAAATTGACATTTTTCACAATTAAGAACTAAATTTATTTCTTCACAGCGCTTAAGAACTCTTAATAAATGTTTTAAACATTAGTCAAATGAAGTTCAAAATACTGAAAAATCATCCATAAAGACTTCAATCCCTTTTTCAATTAAATCACAAAAAATTTTCATCATACATCTTTGAAATGTAGCAGGGGCATTACATAAACCAAAGGGATTCTTCTAAAAGCAAATGTCTATAAGGACTAGTAAAAGTTATTTTCTCTTAATCCTTAAGAGTTATTTGTATTTGGTGATAACCAGTATATCCATCTAGAAAATAAAAGTATTTATGCCCAGCTAGTCTATCCAGCATTTGATCTAGAAAGGGTAGTGGAAAGTGATCTTTCTTGGTGGCAAGATTTAATTTTCTATAATCAATACATATTCACCATCCTGAAACTTGTCTAGTAGGTATTAATTCATTATGTTTGTTCACAGTCACAGTTGCTCCTCCTTTCTTAGGTCACAGTTTCTCCTCCTTTCTTAGGAACGCAGTGAATCATGCACTATCTGAAATAGGATAGATAATTCCAACATCTAAACACTTTTAAAATTTCTTTCTTTACAACTTCTATCATAACAGGATTCAATCTCCTTTCAGGATAAGCCCTGGGTTTGCAATTCTCTTTCATATAAATTATTTGCATACAAATTGAAGGACTGATTCCTTTAATATCAGCTATTTTCCTTCCAACGCCTTTCTTAATTTTTTTTCAAAATTTTCATCAATCTTTCTTCTTCTTCTATCGTTAACTTTGAGGAAATTATAACTTGTTAATTAGAGGAATCACCAAAAAAGGCAAATTTTAAATAATCAGGAAGTAACTTCAGCTCAAGTTTTGGAGGTTTTTCTATTGATGGACAAAATGATTTATCTTTTTCTATCGTGTCCAAAATTTCAAAACTTTCTCGAACATAGTTTGATTCTTCCTTAAAATGATCTTCATATTGATCTAATTCCTCTTCTTGCTCGTGTTCCAAATCTTTTACTTCAAATTTTTCTTCATAATTAGTTTTGAAATGACATTCACTCAGATATTTTATAACATCCGTTCTATTGCATTCATCAGCTGTACCTATTGCAGGATACTTCATTGATCTTGAAATGTTAAAAGTAACAGTTTGATCATTGACACACATTGTTAATTCTTCTTTCTACACGTCTATCATTGTTCTTCTTGTGGCTAGGAAAGGTATCCCGAATATGATAGGTATCTCTTTATCTTCCTCCATATCAAGCACAATGAAATCAACAGGAAAGATAAATTGATCCACTTTCGCTAGGACATCTTCTATAACTCCTTTAGGCGTCTTCTATAACTCCTTAAGGGTATGTTATTGAACGATCTGCTAACTGTAGAGTTACAGTAGTAGGGGTTATTTCTCCTAATCTCAATCTTTTAAATATTGATAATGATATACGGTTAATGCTTGCACCTAAATCACATAAAGCTTTCTCATAAAATCTATCTCCTATTGCACATGAAATTGTAAAGCTGCCAGGATCTTTAAGCTTTTCAGGAAGCTTTTTCTGAATTATAGCACCACACTCCTCACTAAGTGTAACAGCTCATTATCTTCAAACTTTATTTTCTTATTGAGAATATCCTTCATAAAATTTACATAGCTTGGAATTTGTTCTAAGGCCTCAACAAATGAAATATTAATTGTAAGCTTTTTAAAAATTTTCAGAAATTTTGAAAATTGCTTATCCAACTTTTGTTGTCAAAGCCTTTGAGGAAATGGAGGTGGTGGTCTTTCAAATTAACTTTAAGTGGAGAATTAGGTCTCTCTAAAGCTTTTGGTGTGTCCTCTTTTGGTTCTTCAATCTTTTCTCTCTCTACTTCAGTCTCTTTTTGAACTCTCCCTTCCAATTCTCTTCCGCTTCTGAGTTGAACGGTTTTACTTGCTCTTTATTCTGGTCTTTTGGATTTACTTCTGTATAACTAGAGAGTGTTCCTTGGGATCTAATACTTAATGAATTTGTTATTTGTCCCAATTGATTCTCAATATTTCTAATTATAGCTCCTTGACTTTGTAATTGACTTCCCATTTGTAACACCACTTCTTCTATAGACAACTTCTTCTCCTTAAATTATGGATTGCTATTAAAACCTAGAGAATAAGTAGGTCTATAATTGTTATTCCTTTGGTTGTTCCAGTTCCTCAATGAGTTTACTTGATTGTTCCCCCATTGCTGATTACTAACACTAGAAGTAATATCCCAGTTAAAGTTAGGATGAATTTTCCAACCTCGGATATAATAGTTTGAATATAAATTATTATTTATGACATTCAAAGTTTCTAATGATCCTTGAGAATCTACAATTTGGCCTAGTGAACTCTCTTCAATCATAGAAATTGGTTGAGAAAAATTCATTCTAAATTGGTCTAACTTCCTTGAAATTGCAGCAACTTGATTTGCTAACATAGTAAATGCATCAGATTCATGAATATTGGCTACTTTCTTTAGATTCGCCCTCTTAGACGGTCATATAAAATTATTGGTAGTCATTTCTTCAATTAAAGCA
>NW_018234285.1:0-416 GCF_001263595.1 Phalaenopsis equestris
GGAATATCCTGCTTTGTTACAAGAATATTCCATCAGCGTTATTTATAAAAAATTAAGTGTTGTTCGAGTATCATGTGATGTTATTCAATTACTTTGCGGTGTTATTGAAGTATTTCTCTTTAAAGAAACATGTGTGAAGCTGCTGCAGAAGAAACAACATTTAAAAAATGGCGATGACTATTAAAAACATATTTTATTTTTTGAAAGTCATACAACAAATTTTCGACAACTAACATATTTTAACAGTTTAGATTGAAAAAAATAATTTTCTCCCCAGAAAGTTAAAAAAAACAACAAAAAATAGTTCCCCGAACAAAAATGTGGTGGCGGTCTGAAAAAGCAAAGCAGGAAAAAAGTTGTGAAAAACATATACATGTATAAACACACACACACACACACATAGATATAGATATATA
>NW_018234286.1:0-653 GCF_001263595.1 Phalaenopsis equestris
TAAATAGGATATTTAATAAATTCAGAAAATATCTCTTTAACATAAAAAATCCATATCTTTGCATAGAAAATCCATAAAAATAAAATAAAAATACCCTCTTGCTCAGTGAATAGAGGAAAATCGTGTGGAATTGTTTTCACATTAATTTGATGCATAAATTATTTTTAAAAAATTGATTAGGGTTAAAGGTTTTTCAATTCTCCAGTCATATGGGATTATCACCTTTACCCCAAATTTTTATATGTTGTAGCCTCTGTCTAGGTGCACAATTTGAGCATTTTTCCAGAGACATAGGAGATCTCTAGACAGAGATCTTAATTTTCTAAGTTTTTATGCATTTTCTATTCAAATAATTATAAAAAATTGTATGTGGCTTAGAAAATTCTACAAAAATTCATATAAGTTCCCTAAAGCCAGAGTAGTCTTAAGAAATAATTTCATAATTTTTAAAAATTAAAACATCACTTGTTTGAGCAAACTCTAAATTACTTAAAACATTGAATTTGAAAAGCACAGAGATCAAAATCACTTGATTTTTGTTCTCCACTGTGACTCATAAGTCAGAGAATTTACCTTAAAAATTTCATGTCATTTTGAGATCATTTAATATTTTTAATTGATTTTTAAAAGTGACCATCAAATTTGAAACTTAA
>NW_018234287.1:0-3483 GCF_001263595.1 Phalaenopsis equestris
ATAAAATGAATAAATAATTATAATCTTCTATTTCAGCATCCTTAAGCATAATGCTAATTATGGGATGTTTGTAAAAGGTGAGAGAACGCCCGTAAGCATAACGCTAATTATGAATTATCTCTTAGCGTTGCACAGGAATTCATCACACACTTAGGTAAAAAGAAAACAACCAGTAATAACAATAAAAAATTTTAATTGAAAAATTCATAAAGGGGCAAATACTATTGGGTCCAGGATCTTAAAATATTTCAGGTTTATCTGAGATGCCACGAAAATTGCAATTGAGAGTTTCTAGGATCTTAAAATTGTAAATTTTTCTACATAAAAATCTTAATAAGAAATTCAAGATAAATTAAAGTTTTGGATTAAAAGAATTAGGATTTTTTTAAATCTATCTTTTATTTTCCTGCACGACATTCAGGCTACTTTGCATGGGCATAACCCAAGTCATATAATAGGACCTCCACAATATCTAAGGTTCGGTCTAGATAATTTCATCATTTACATATCCTGAAGAGAAGCCCCTGTGCTTCTCCAAATAGACTGATCTAGCATAGATTTCTATTTATATCTAGTGTGCTTAGATCGTCAGAAGGCTCCGTGACCTAGACAGAGTGTAATTTCTGTTTGTTGGAAGTATTCTCAGCTTTGTAGCAGAATCTCTCTTTATCCTCTTCTCTAGTGGCTTCCTCACCATTTTAATAAGTATAAGTCTTACCTCTTGAAGCTCCACCTGATAGTCATAGGATAGAGTTTCATTCCTTTGACCATAGGGCTACATAGTCCCCCATAGCAAAATACGCTCCACTTCTACCCCAAAGGATGAAGAAACTCTCCTCTACAAGGAGAATCAGATGATGCTTTAAGCTCCAACCTCCACTCCTTTCCCAAAGAGTGAAGAAGCTCACATTCTTTAAGGAGAACAACTAAGCTCAAAGCAGAAGCACCACCATTCCTCTATTTTCTCTTGTGAAACGATGGTCGGAGAACAAAACAACAAAGAGGAAGAAGAAAATAGAAGAAATCTTCACAAAAAATCTCCAGACACTCCAAAAAGATCTCCCTTAGCTCCTTCTTGCTCCTTGTGATCTGAGAAATTCCCTCCCCAAACCTTTTATCCCCTGGCTAAGGGGGAAAAATGATCCCTTACCTCATTAGGCAAGGATCCAGGTGAGCCTAAGGTGCAGAACCAAGGTGCAGAGATCGGAGTTGGTAGCTGCATGATATGTGATCCACGTAGATCATAGTTGGTGACAGAGGCAATAAAAAGGAGTTGCAACAATGTTTGTATGTCATGAAAGCCGAGATTAGGAGCTACCCGAGTGCGAACCACGTAGGCCATAGTTAGTCACGTACGTAGTAGCGAGAACTGTAATAATGTTTGTAGGTCGTGAAGGCTAGAGTTTCGAGCTACATGAGTTGTGGACCACGTAGGTCGTAATTGGTCACATAGGTCGTAGTGGTGAGCTGTAATAATATCCATGATTGTAGAGGTTGAAGTTGGGAGCTGCATGAGTAGTGGATTAAGTAGATTGTAATTGGTCACATATGTGGTAGAAGTTAGATGTGAGCAGAGAACTTTAAATGTTCGAATAAAGTCAATGTATTTTGAGTACGACGGTGGTAAGCAATTATTGTGAGGTGTGTTGTTACACTGTCTTTATGGTGTGTCGTTGTACTCACCTATGTGAGTTGTGTCCTTGCACCGTATTTGAGGTGTATTTTTATACTTTTTTGGGGTGTATTATTACACCGTTTTTAGGGTGCGACGTTACACCATTTTCAGGATGTGTCGTTACACTGTATTTAGGGAGCATTGTTGCACCATATCATGAGGGGCACATTGTTGCACCATATCATGAGGGGCACAATGTTGCACCATGTTTGAGGTACACTGTTACACCATTTTCAGGGTGTATCGTCACAATTTTTTGTGGTGCGTCGTTGTACTATATTCAAGATGTATTGTCATCTCACGATATTCAAGATGATGCATTGCTCTGTTGGGTGCTTCTTTACTCTAAAGTACTTCATGAATCAACAAAAGGATTCATTGCAATAAGCAGGGGCGATGATGGTGTTCAACAGTTGCCAACAAGCAAGGGGCAACGACTACGGAGCGGGAAGCATTCATCAGATCTTTAGTCCAGAGCCTCACTAAACTTTGGCTCATTCTCCCGCATGGCCCCCATATTAATTAGGCCAATAGCAAGTACCTTCCTTTTTTCTGCTCTTCTTTTCCTTATGTATAACACTCTGGATTAGAGTGATTTGAGCATTTAGTTTTCTTTTTTCAGAAAGGAATACTAAGTAATTTGGAATTTTTTAAACATTAGTTAAACTCATTGGCATGGCAAGATGGAATTTATAATCTATTGCACAAAATTGCTGAATGAAACTTTGAAATTTATTTTGGAAAAAATACAATAAAATAGTCTTTACAATTTATTATAATTTGACTAACCAATATTTTCAATTAAGTTTTAAACGTTAAATTGTTTATAAAATGATTGCAGACAAAATTTTTGTTAATAATACTTACAATCCAAAGAGATGTTTCTTATTATAATCTTAATGGACGAATAAAAAAACTGAATCATAAAATAAATTAAAGTACATTTGTAATGGGTCTGACACTATATATATATATATATATATATATATATAATTATTTAATTTTGTAAGCCAAAAGATTTATTATTGTTGGATTCATAAAAATTTAATCTATTTAATCACAAATCTAACGCAAAACATGGATTTGCAGCAACTTGAGGGGGCTTAATTGACTACCAATCCTACTGAAAAAAGAAGCATTTGTAATCCATTTTGTACTATGGATTTCAAAATTTCAAACCAACAATTAAATTGGACTTAGGAGCTCAAATCCTCCAACAAAACAAATTCCATTCTAGTTCAATTATAATTTTTGTCAGTTCTTATTCAAAAATAGTAAAATTGAATTGAAGAGTTTATTCGAGCTCTAATTCCTTATGATACCATCCCTCATATACTATATTTATGTTTGTCATACATTGTCTTGATCCTGTCGGTCTCAGTCAAATATATTTTGCACCTATTACTTTATGTAATCATTAAATCAATGTTAAATCGTGAAATATTATCTACTATAAATAAAAACATACTTGGATTAAACTTCATCAATTATAGTGATTATTTATTTAATCATCTAATTTGGGAAAAATGACTATGATGTTTGAATGAAACATAAAAGCAATTTATAATTATAACACTAAATGTGTTTGATTGCAAATATTTTGATAAATATGATTGCAATTTATAATTATAACATTAAATTTCATCAATCATTGAATGAAACACACACACACACACACACACACACACACATATATATATATATATATACATATGTATGTATATATATATATACATATGTATGTATATATACATACATATGTATGTATATATACATACATATGTATGTATATATACATACATATGTAT
>NW_018234287.1:3584-4256 GCF_001263595.1 Phalaenopsis equestris
CATACATAGTATATATAGATAGATACATATATACATATATACATACATATGTATGTATATATACATACATATGTATGTATATATACATACATATGTATGTATATATACATACATATGTATGCATATGTACATACATATGTATGTATATATACATACATATGTATGCATATGTATGTACATATGTATGTAAATATACATACATATATATGTATATATATCTATATATATATATGTATCTATATATATACGTATGTATGTATGTATGTATATATATACGTATGTATGTATGTATATATACGTATGTATGTATGTATATATACGTATGTATGTATGTATATATACGTATGTATGTATGTATATATACGTATGTATGTATGTATATATACGTATGTATGTATGTATATATACGTATGTATGTATGTATATATACGTATGTATGTACATACATATGTATGTATGTATATATATATATGTATGTATATATAGTACCTACATACATATATATATACATATGTATGTAAATATATGCATGTAGATGTATATATATATACATATGTATGTATGTATATATATATATATATCTATATATATATATATATATATATATATATATATACATACATATATATAAGTATCTATACATATGTATCTATATATACATACATATGTATA
>NW_018234288.1:0-372 GCF_001263595.1 Phalaenopsis equestris
TGAAATTTAAATCAAAATATTCTTAATTGGTTTCAATTTCTTAATGACTTTAATTAAGGCTCTCTGAAGATGCTTAAACACTAGAATTTATTGCTGCTTGCACCAACTCTTTCTATGTTTTATTGCTTAATTCATATTAAGTATTCACCTATTGGCATCATCAACGGCCTCTCTGGCACCGGATATAGGCCAGGCTTTAACGCCGGGAGTGTGCGGCTAGATGGAAGAGCGAAGGAAAGCTGGGAGCAATAATATCCTTGGAGGCTTCGCCTATGAATGGTGAACCAAGAAGGGGAGAAGATGGGTTATGTCTGGAGTGCAGGACGGGAGTAGCCTGATGTGCAAGTAGGAGTTGGAGAGGCATAGTTTATG
>NW_018234289.1:0-1486 GCF_001263595.1 Phalaenopsis equestris
ATAAGATCAATTTTAATAAAATAAAATTTGAATTTCTGCTTTTAAATTTCCCCCTAAATTTTGAATTTCACTAAATTAAATTAAATTAAATTAAATACACATAAAAATTTAAATTTCACTTAATAATGGTTTGTTATTGTTCTTGTTTGTGCAAAGTATCAACATGCTGATGTTTCACGTATTTTATGCAGGAAAATGTCAGGCCAGAGGTTGATCTTCACATTCAAAGACGGCTTAAATCTCACATTAAATGAAGAAAAAGCAGCCTAGGGCGGCGTTATGAGTTTTGACTTGGACTATGGTCAAGTCAATGTAGACTATGAAGGCCCCCTGATGGACATTGTCAGCCACCGTGAAGCAAAGGGACTACCCTCAGTTCCTAGAATCAGTGCTCGAGAAGACTCCTCACTGAAGAGGAAGAAAGCTAAGGAAAAATAGTACCCGACAGAGGGAACTAGCCAGCTATAATTGATGATCACCATGTCGATAGGAGACTTAGTGGGTGTCAGTGAAGAAAGATTTCTAGATGCACCTTTAAGGAGGACGCAACGTAAGAAGACCAACGAGCGTAAACACAGAGCTTTTGTTTGCTTGGAGAAGTGACGTGCTAGAGAAGGCGCTATTGGAATGAGTTTGATTTAGGATGAAGAAATTTATGATCTAAACTTGGAGGAGAATTATGTTAGTCTGCCGATTTCAAAGATGAGCTAGAGACACTGGAAAAGCCTGCAATATCAAGGATCCCTAATGAGCTTTGCATGAGATGCCCTATGTGCAATGCAGAAATCCTGATGAGAACATCGTCAACAAGAGCCTTGTTGACCTCACTTTATGTGAAGCTCCTAAAATGACACCCAATTGATCCAATTTGTCAACTTTCACCCAGATAGTCAATTTTTTTTCAAATCTGGTCAAAATGGTCAATCCATGACCTAATCACCACCACATGGACCATATTGGTCAACCCAAATACCAAATTGATCAAACCTTAGTCAAAATGATCAATTTTGAGCCCAATTGTCACCACATTGATCACTTGGTCAACTCAAACCCCAAAATTGGTCAAACCTGATCAACTTGTCAACTCAAGGCCATATGATCACCATAAAGCCAACCATATACCCTATGGTTAACCCAATTTCCAAAGACATCACCTTAGAAGCAATTTGGCCATCATGGCCAACCATGGTCAATTTTGGTCAACATGACCAAACCAAGCCATAATGCCAAAACCCATGGACTCCATGACTAGCCCAACTATGACAAGGTTAAGTAAGTCACATTGGTCAACCCTGGACCAAAACTGGTCAACCATGGTCAATTAGGTCAAAGTTGGTCAACATTATCAATTTTATCAAAATTTGGTCTTTTCTTCAAAATCTTTTATTCTCCTAATTAATTAATTAATTAAAGGGATTAAAGTTAGTGATTATTAGACCTAGGGTTACATTTAAAATATTGATTTAAAACCCATGGCAAGACAAAT
>NW_018234290.1:0-11657 GCF_001263595.1 Phalaenopsis equestris
AGACCTCAACCAAAAGTGAGGTCAACAGTTAGTTATAAAAAGGTTAATCTGTAGATGAGGTAAGTTTTAGTTTGTGGAGATTTTGAAAATTTTAATAAAAAGGTGGTTTTAAAGTAGAAAAAATTTAATTTGTAAAAAATAAAATTTGAAGTGCGCGCAACACAACATAACTTTGATTTAATTTGCACAATAACAAATCAAACTTAAAAAAGAGATGTGAAGTTTTTAGGACCAGGTGCGGGACCTATTTAGCAACACATAATGCCTAGGTGGAACTTAGCCCACCAACACACCTATTCGGGTTTGACCCCACATGAAGATTTAAAAAATCCTTAATGGCCTCCTAAAACCTGCCTCTGTTAAAAGGTCATTGAACAGGTAGTCCTGAAAGTCCAAAGAGTTGACCGTACTTTCTCAAGGCAGAAAAGGGTAAAGCATGCCAACGGAAGAAGGATAATTTTGGTTCATAAGGGACATGAAAGCATTACCGATGTATGAAGATAATTTTTCTTTGTTTAAATGGAAAGAAAAGCTTATCCCTAGCGGAGTCGCCAGAAGCTGTTGGCACTATTTTGGTTTAGAGGAGTTGCCCGTAAGAAGCTGTTGGTCACCGGAATCAAAATTTCATCGCCCACTTCGGAAGGACATTTTAATGTTTAGAAAATTATGAAATCAAACTGACTTCATATTTTTATAGTTTAAATGAAAGAGCACTATACCTCAAATCTTGTATCTATCCTGAAGGATAAACGTAAGACTTGAGGATGAGACTCGCTCAAATAAACTAAGAAATGTATGACGACGAAATCATTTTATTTGCCGACAATTTTCCCTATTTTGATGTGAAATGTTCAGGACCCAGTGCGGGACCCATTTAGCAACTCACAATGCCCAGGTGGAATTTAATCCACCAACACACCTATTGGGGTTCGCCCCCACATGAAGATTTGAAGAGTCCTTAATGGCCTCCTGAACCCCTCTGTTCAAAGGTCATTGAACAGGTAGTCCTGAAAGTCCAAAGAGTTGACCGTACTTTCTCAAGGCAGAAAAGGGTAAAGCATGCCAACGGAAGAAGGATAATTTTGGTTCATAAGGGACATGAACGCATTACCGATGTATGAAGATAATTTTTCTTTGTTTAAATGGAAAGAAAAGCTTATCCCTAGCGGAGTCGCCAGAAGCTGTTGGCACTATTTTGGTTTAGAGGAGTTGCCCGTAAGAAGCTGTTGGTCACCGGAATCAAAATTTCATCGCCCACTTCGGAAGGACATTTTAATGTTTAGAAAATTATGAAATCAAACTGACTTCATATTTTTATAGTTTAAATGAAAGAGCACTATACCTCAAATCTTGTATCTATCCTGAAGGATAAACGTAAGACTTGAGGATGAGACTCGCTCAAATAAACTAAGAAATGTATGACGACGAAATCATTTTATTTGCCGACAATTTTCCCTATTTAATATGAATAATTAAATATGTGAGTGTCTTAATTAATTTTAAAAAGGTTAAATTTTGGGTTATCATGATCCATTATTTGAATTTCATTTGAACAACTAATAGGGGTATTAAATTAATTAATTATTGACTTCAAAAGTCATACCCCAAAGTCCTAGGTTCATTTAATTTTAATAAACCTCCAAATTTTAATAATTTAGAAATTTATTAATTTATCCTTTTAATTAGAAAAGTGAGGTTGGTTTCTACCAATTAATCCCCTTTTTAATTTCAGTCTTCCAAACAAGTTAATTAAGATCAGAGGTTGCCCATTTCCCTCCTTGAATTAAGCATAAATGTTAATTAAGGCCAAATTCCTAAAATTACACTTTTGCCCCTAAGGCTCTAACACGTCATAATTTGTCAAATTCAAATCAAATGACTTCAAAATTTCTATCCTATCTCATTCATGGGTCAATTAAGACAACAGAGGAGAAAATGTGATTTTTCAAAATTCAATTTAATTTATATAATTATTTTGATGCAAAAATAGGATTTTTCATAGAAAATTTGTTAACTTGACCAAGGGGAAGCCTAATGACTTGAAATTTTTATTGGAGGTAGACTTAGACCAAAGAGCCATTTGGCCAAATTTCATGATTTTTTGAATTTCATTTGAATTACTATAATTATTTTAAGTTTTGTGGTATTTATTAAATATAAAATATTTTAAATGGGGAAAATTAAGTTTTGCATTCTTAAAAAATCTTACTGACGTCAAAGAACCCAGAGAAGCAAATTTTATATTTTTCTGGTTTTTTTTTATTTATTTATTTTATTTTAGTGGAAATCCATTTTTTAGCCTTTTAAAAATTATCTTAAGCTTTAAAATACAATATCTTTATTTAGAAAATGAAGAAAAATACTCCAATTGTTTTCAAGTTCTTAGAAAACAACTTAGAACATTGTCATGGATTTTAAGCAACTTAGAACATTGCCATGGATTTTATTATTTTTGTGATTTTTATGAATTTTTTTTAATTATTTAAATATTTAAAATATGCTAAAAATGAAGTTTTTATTTTAAGTACCATTTTATTTTTATAAAATTCCCCTAATCACAAGAACTCCAAAAAAAAGTTTTCATAAATTTTTGAGTTAAATTTTGATCATTAAAAATGATTTTTAGTGCCAAAAGAGATATTTAACTTGAAAAATCAATTTAGGCCATCAAATGAACTCAAAATGCTTTATAAATTTTTATGGGGAGTTCTCTGGTTCTTAGATTATAGTGGAGATGAAAAATTAATTCATTTTGATGTTTATATTTTCCAAAATTAATTATATTAGTGATTTAGGGTTTAGGCAAATTAGGTTTATTTTAAATGACTTGACTTATGAGGAATTTTTCTAAGGATTTTCTAAACATAGTGAACCTACAAAAATTTTCTTGTATTTTTCAAAGCAACATGCTAATTATTATGATTAATTTATGCAAATAATAAACATAAACTTAAAAAATATGGATCTTTGTCTAGAGGTCTCCTCAAACTTTAGGAAATTCAGGGAGTGTTCCCCTTGACAGAGGCTACAACATGCCAAAATTTCAATCCATGGTGAAATGCTTATATGCATGGAGAATCAAAAGATCACAGAGAGTATTTAATTAATTAAAAATTAAGGAGAAAATAATTTTTCAAATGAACTTCAAATTATTTCCACATTGTTTTCCTCTGTTCACTGAGTAAGATGGTATTTTTATTTTATTTTTATGATTTTTCTACACCAAGATATGAATTTTTGAAGTTAGGGAGCATTTTATGATTTATTTAATTCCCTGTTTATCTATTTAAATGCACGACACCACCTTATCCTAGGCAACTCTGAAGCTCCACGCGGCGCGCTCCTATTTGATGTCGTCATCCACCTCAGCGGTGACAAGGCCCGCGGTTCGCGTAAGAAACCGCTGTCCAGCTTGATCTCATCCATTGATGAGATAAACACACGATCAATCGGTTCTCTGTCATCGTCCCTAATAGCCTAGCCCGAGAACCATCCATCTTCAAGGCTTGATATATCCCTCTTTTCTCAACTAAATTAAATGAATTTATAAACTAGAGGAACATATCCATATAGTTAAGATGCCATGGCGCTCAGTCATCATCCCCGATAGACTAGCTCGAGAACCGTCCATCTTCAAAGCTTGATATCTCCCCCATTTCTCAACTAAATTGAGTGAATTTTTTTTTTTAAAATGCTCATCTAAACTAGAGGAAGATATCCATATAGTTAAGATGCCATGAAATTAAGCCAAAGCAAATGTAGAATTAAAATAGGCTCGGGATGAGGAGGAGTTCAATACCTTTGCTCTGATAAGGGAAGCTTGTTATAGATTCTTGACACGTTTGTTGGAGAC
The DNA here is from genome assembly GCF_001263595.1 of Phalaenopsis equestris. NCBI lineage: Eukaryota > Viridiplantae > Streptophyta > Magnoliopsida > Asparagales > Orchidaceae > Phalaenopsis > Phalaenopsis equestris. The sequence continues at coordinate 3,854 of NW_018234290.1, forward strand.
CAAGGAGGCTAGGGATTGAGCTTCTTGTTGTGGTGTAAGGTCTAGGTATGAATTCTACCAAGCTCGATTTCAAGTGTTGGTCTAGAGCTATGTTAGGGGCTCTGTGGAAGGGGGATTTGAGGAGCCTTTATTTTCTTTCAATGTTGTGATGGTGTGGGCAAGTTTAATTTTACTTTCGTGGATTTTGGAGGTGTATTGAGCTCTATCTTTATTTTAGGCCGAAGTTTAAGCTCAAAATTGAGCTTCCACAGTGGGAATCAGTGGGGGAAGATGGTTGGATTGCACTGAGGAGGTCTCAAAGAAGCTCTATAAGTGATTTGGCAAGCTCTCTATAAGAAAATATCAGCACTCCCTCCATGGCCGTTGAGGTGAGCTTTTATAAAAATGGCTAAGGGGTGGCTATCTTGGCCAATTGAGTGGTCACAATTGGGAGGGGTGCAATGTGGTGCTTAAGTGGAGGGCAGAGAGGCTCTAACTTCTCATTTGGGTAAGGTGGCCTAAGAGGGGGTGACCCTCTATTTTGGCTTCTCTGATGAGGCAAGGGGAGGTGGCTAGGAGCTCAGGGAACCTAGGGGAATATGTCACACCAATTTTGGTTTAGTTTTGGCAAAAAGAATCTTAAGCTTGAAAAATTATGACATGAAATCCCTTAATTTAAGGGACCATTGGTCCATGTCTTATTTTAGGTGATTATATGAGTTTTGGCTCAATCTAAGGGTCCAACTAATGGTTGTGGAGTCATTAATTTGATGGCTTTGGGGTGGTTAGGCTACATTTACTGCATGGGTCCAAGTGGGTGCAAATGACAAAAACTTGGGTTTGGGTTAGGGTATCCATGTTCTTGAGCCCAATTGATTGATGCACTTGATGTGGATGATTTTAATGAACATTTTTGGTGAAGGATTGAAAGGATTTTGAGTTCAATTGAAGGGTCAATTTGAAGGAATTTGAAAATTGGTCATTTTGGGGATGTTGGGCTAGACTTGGGTCTAGATTGGGATAACCTTGGGCTAAGTCCAAATTGATTATTGATAATGGTCAATAGGAACCTCATGAAGAGTTTTCAACATAATTTTGGTGCCAATATTTGGGTTAAGGCATTCAATTTGATGAAACTTTGGGAGACAACCAATTTGGGGCAATTTGAGGATTTTTGGACTTAAGTTGAAATTAAATGAAATTGAGGTTTTACCAAGGCCAATTGATGGTCAATTTTGATGTTTAGGATGGTCAATTTTGATGTTTAGTGGTCAATTTTGATGTTTAGGAATGTTATAAAGAGTTTACAACATCAAACATTGCCAATTGAGGGGGCTATGTATTCAATTTGGTGAGATTAGGTCATGTGTCCAAAATTAGGGGTTTGGCCTAAATCAAAATTAGGCTCAAAACATGGGCCAATTGAGCTTGGATTTGGTTTATTTTGGTCACATTTAGGGTGAATTTGAGTTTGGGATTGAAATTTAGGGAGATTGGTATCAAATTGATGGACATTTTAGTTGAATTTGGGGAAATGTGGGCCTTTAAAGGAAATTTGGTGGTTTTGATCAAAGGTGGTCAAATTGGCAAAATTGGGTCATGTGGTTGTTGAACAAAATGAAATTGGGAATATTTTAGAAATCAAATTGGGAATATTTGGAATATTTTGGAAATTTTTGGGATTTTTTAAAATTTTTGAAATTTTGGGCCAAATTTTTGAAATTTAAATTTTGGGCCCATGAGGGGCATTTTGTAATTTGGCAATTTTTTAGTGATTTTGGGTAATTTGGTTGTTTTCAAAACTTTTAAATGATTTTTGAACAAGTTTGGGTATTTTGGATAAATGTGGGAATTTTGATCAAATTTAGGATTTTGAGGGTACTTAAGTAATTTGGGTTTGTTTAGGGGCAGAAGATCAAGCTCAGTATTTTGGGTAAAATTGGGGAACTAGTCACCAAAAGTAAGCCATAGACCAATGGAAACCCCATTTGGGTTCTCTATGTACTGGTCTTAGCTAAACCCTAGCCTAGGGCTAATAGGTCTAGGGGACCATATACATGGGTTTCTCAAAGGCTCAAGGGACCAAAGCCAGGAAATTCTGGGTTTAGGGTAGTGAGTGAAGTGAGTGCCTTAGCTCTAGGCCAACACCCAAGTTCAACCCTAAGGTCAAATAGCCCTATAGAAACTCTCCTTGAGCTCCCCCATAATGACTCCATCAACTAAGTTCTAGAGGTTATGACCAATATGTGGAACTTCAAGTTGAGTAAAGAAGAGTTTAGAATTTCTAATGGTGAGGGTGCATTTTTCTAGTTCTCTAAGAGTAGACAATAGGAAAGTCCTATGGCTAGACCCTAGGCAACTAAAGAGAAAAACTAGACCTCAACCAAAAGAGAGGTCAACAGTCTTATATCCGATAGCGAGGAGAAAGTGGATGTCATACTCCATTGAATGAGGTCTTATACCACTTCTCAAAAGATGTCAATTGCTGATTTTAGGAAAGGAATGCTAGGAGACTTACATCTTATCCTAAAGAAAAGCTAAAGGAAAGTTATATCTCCATGTCAGGAAGACCTTATATCCAATAGTGAGGAGAAAGTGGATGTCATACTCCATTGAATGAGGTCTAATACCACTTCTCAAAAGATGTCAAATGTCAATTTTAGGAAAACATACTAGGAGACTTACATCCTATCCTAAAGAAAAGCTAAAGGATAGCCGTATATTTGTGTTAGGAAGGCCTTATATCGGATAGTGAGGAGAAAGTTGATGCCATACTCCATTAACAGAGGTCTTATACCACTTCTCAAAGATGTCGAGTGTCAATTTTAGGAGAGGAATGCTAGGAGACTTACATCTTATCCTAAAGAAAAGCTAAAGGAAAGCCATATCTCTGTGTTAGGAAGGACTTCTATGCAATAGCTATGAGAAAGTGGATGCCATACTCCATTTAAAGAGGTCTTATACCACTTCTCAAAAGATGTAAAATGTCGATTTTCGGAAAGGAATGCTAGGAGACTTACATCCTATCCTAAAGAAAAGCTAAAGGAAAACCATAACTCTGTGCCAGGAAGGTCTTACATCCCATAGCTCAGAGAAGGTGTTCAAAATGCACAGAAAAGATTAAATTATTGATTTATCGGTAAAAAAATTAACTCTTTATATCATTTAAATATTTTTTATTTGTTCTTGATTCATGTTTTTTCATTTTGTTTTTTTTTTTGTTTTCTTTTCCTTTAACTATAGGTGTTTATCTTGGCATTTGTGGATCTGCTCAAGCACTATTAACAGCTGGGGATTTTGTTTGTTTTTTATTTTTATGTAACAAAACTAGAGTTTCATTTCATTACAAAAGATAACATATGGTGATACAAAAGTTTTCAATAGTACATCATATATCACAGGGAAAATGTCATGACAAGACTATCATCAAAACATCATAGCAAAAAGTTGTGAACTTTATCTTTTTTGATAATTTTTTATAATTAAAAATAAAGTAGAAAACTAATAAAATTTAACTAGATTTTCTTATGATGAAATTCATACAAATAAAAAATCTTTTTCTATATCAAGTATAAGAATTCTGTTGTGAAAGTATTTATATTGTGTTATGTCAAATAGGAGCAGTATTATTCTTCACCCTTACTAGAGATGCTATAAAGAACATTAACTAATCTAAATTTTGAATAATCCATAAGACGGGTTAAGTAGGGAAGATACTAGCTCTCACTCTAGAGTTCCCTCTTCTCCCTCTACCAGGGGTTAACTTCTCCTAATCAAAACCAAAAATAATAGACCAAATTAGGGGTTTTAGCTTGTCACTATAATTTCTTCTAACTCTACACCCTTTAAAGTTTATTTCCCTATTTATTTGCACTCAACTATATGAATTACATTCACATCTAGACAATCTCATGTAATTCTACCAATAGTTGACTGAGAAAATACCATCATGGATCTTACATGTTCTCACGACAGGTATTAACATCTTAATTGGCCAGATTAAGAAGTAAATGAAGTTTAAGAATTAAATCATCACATCTTATTCCAACATTATAGATCAATATTTCACACAACTTCCTTCCAACACTTGATTACTTATCATTTTAAGAAAAAAAGATAAATAAAACAACTCAAAATTCATGGAGAAAACACAACAACTCTTAAGTTTAAAAGGAGAAATCATGTAAAAACATAATAAGTCTAAATTAAAACTTATTATAGTTACAAATATTAAAACTTATCTCAAATTCCTCTCCACCACTCTTGAAGTTCTTTTGAATCACTTTCTTTCTCTTTCAATCCTCACCAGGTCTGGTCGCCCAACCTTAGAGGATTAAAATATCTCTATCTCCTATACTATATTTCTCTCTATCTCTCAAAAGTACCCCCTCAATCCTCAAAGAGATTCTCTCCATTCAATCCAAGTCCTTTATTTTATGGTTTTCCAAAAGGTTCTTTGGTGTCCTTATTTTTATGGTTTTCCATTAAAATATTATTTGCACTTAATTCTATGAACAAAATTCTCCTTCATGGAAAATCAAATGTGATTCTCACTCTATTGTAGAACTCATACTCCTTTTCTCCGATCATATGTTTCACAACACATTTTAATAATTCAATTGGTCAGATCGAAAGGTAAATTAAGTTTGGAGTTAAAAATTCATCACAATTTATTTTATATTTTAATATTGGCACATCCATTTTATCTCTTCATTTTACCATATCTCGGAGTAAGAAGAAAGGTAAAGTAAACCACTCAAACTTCATGAGAAAGATACAACAAAACGCAAATTTTATATATAAAAGAAAGTTCGTACAACACTAATAAACAAACAACATTTATCTGAAACTCTTTCTCAAAGCAAATCCCTTGTAGCCTCTTATAGGAAATGTAGGAAGGAGAAATCTCTCATTTTTCTCTTCTCCAACACTCTTAGAGAAGAGTTCACAGTTAATATCACCACAAAACTCTAAATTATAAGAACAATGGACTCTAAATGGTTGTGCAATGAAAAATGGAAGAATGTGTGATGCGTAGATGGTTGAATTAGGGCGATGAGATTTCAGGAAGAGTCACTTTTCTGATCAATTTTGGCCCCAAATAGAGCCTAGAGTTGGTTCTCCAAAAGGCGCCTCCAAAAAATCCTTAAAAAACATCCAAATTCGTCAAATCTTCTAGAAACAGGGGTTGAACCAACATTGGTGTCGTCGGCGCCAATGTTCCATAATTTTATTTGCTGCTCTCTGTCAAACGGCGCCATCAGCGCTGAACAAATTTTCAAATTCTTCATTTTTGCTCCAAATTTCATCCTTTTTGCTTCCTTTTTGCTTCAAGTCCTAAAATTCAACAACCTGCGTGCAATATCACCAAAAATGAGTATAAAATATGAGTCTAAAAATACATATATTTTTGGTGTAATAAAATCCCCCAAACTTACATGTTACTTGTCCTCAAGTAACTCCTCTACTATATAAAAATATGACTTATGGTAAAGAATTTAACCTCTGGATTTCCATATCTTAGTCCGCTAAATACAATAGCATAACTTAAGAAAAATTCAAAACAACTCTAGTTAATAATAAAGGTATAAGAATATTTAACAATCAAGTCCAAGATTTCTAATTCTCTATTCTTTTGAAGAAAAATTACAAATAGTCATATTAAGGTCACTTAAAATATTCATATGAAAAAGAACTTATAAATCTTTACTAGTAAATAAACTAATACTAAAATAAAAGTTTAGAAAATCTATCAAGCCTTCTTTTTTAAAGTGATTCAAGTGTAGCCAACTTTTAATTAGGCATCTCTTCAAGCTTCTCCCCACATCTTTTCTTTTCTTTTTCTTTTCTTTTCTTTTCTTTTCTTCTCTTATTTTTTTTAAATGTGAAGATTACTACATTTGGATAGCCTTTAATGATTTTGAACTTCACTATCCTCTTTTTAAAGTAAAAAAGTTGTCACATTTCTTCACTTAACAAATGTATATTAGCTTAAAGATTTCATAACGTTTCATAACGTTTAATTCTCATGAACCTTTAAGATTTTTAATATTTTAAATAAAATTTTCTTTACTTAAAATAGAAAAACATAGTCTTTTTCTTTTATACCAAATATCTTAATCTTTAAAATTAACCTTTATTACTGAAAATTTTTACTTAAGTTTACTATATATTTAGAAACATAAATATAGTTATCTAAAGTTAACCCTTAATACCAAAGGTCATGTTTAATTTAATTTTTTTTTAAAAAAATATAGCTAAGTGAGGTTAAATAAAATTAAGTTTTTTTATTTAAAAAGGAATTTTTCTTTCCCCCCCCCCCCCCCCCTAATCTTTTTTTCAAATTAAAACAAAAACAACAAAAAAAAAAGGGGGGGGTGAAAGAAAACATTAAATATATAAAGAAAAGACATACCTGTTGAAGGTTTTTATTTTGAAATTTTAATTATGAAATACTGTAGGTGCTAATAGAATTCAGAGATAGGGCATAAAATTTCGACATAAAATTTTTAAAGTTATAGGGCATAAAATTTTTAAAGTTATTGGGAATTATGTTAGGGCATAAAATTTCAGAAAATGGTATGGAAGAAGACCCTACAAAATTCAAGTTATATCTAAACTAACACCTCCTACTAATGTAAGAGAGGTTAGGAGTTTTTTTGGAGATGTTGGTTTTCACAGACATTTTATTAAAGATTTTTTAAAAATTACTAAACCTCTCTGCCAACTTTTAGAAAAGGACAAGCAATTTGAATTTACTGAAAACTATTTAAATGCCTTTGAGTTATTTAAGAAAAAAATAATCACATCCCCTATTATAGTTTCTCCTAACTGGGAAAAACCATTTGAACTAATGTGTGATGCTAGTGATTATGCTATTGGAGCTGTTCTTGGACAAAGGTATGAAAAATTTTTTAAAGTTATATACTACGCTAGTAAAACTCTTAATGATGCTCAGATTAATTATAATATTTCTAAAAAAGAGTTACTTTCTATTGTGTATGTTTTAGACAAATTTAGATCTTATTTAGTTGGTCTAAAGGTATTGTGCACACTGATCACTCTACTATTAAATATCTAGTGCAAATGAAGGATGCCAAACCCAGGTTAATTAGATGGATACTTTTGATGAAAGAATTTGATCTTGTGGTTAATGATAGAAAGGTAACTGATAATAGATCGGATGATCATTTGTCGAATTAGAAAATCATGAATTATCTGACACCGATAATGAAATTACTGACAGTTTCCCTGATGAACAACTTTATAATATTAATGAGTGGAAAATACCATGGTATGCTGATATTGTTAATTATATTGTAAGTGATATTTTGCTACCTATGCTGACATTGCAACAACAAAGAAACTTCATTCATGATGCTTAAGCATATTTTTGGGATGGGCCTTATTTATATAAACAATGTAAGGACCTTATTATGAGGATATGTTTACCATATGAAGAAACTGATCTAATCATTCAGAAATGTCATGATTCTAAATTTGTAGGACATTTTGGGATTGATAAAACTACTTATAAAATTATACAAGTTGGATTCTGTTGTCCTACTATCTTTAGAGATGTTTATAGATACATAAAAACTTATGATTGATGCCAACGAGTAGGCAATATATTTAGAAGAAATGAAATGCCTCTGAATTTTATGTTAGAAGTTGAGAAATTTGATGTTTGGGGATTAGATTTCATGGGACCATTTATTCCTTCATTTGGAAACTTATATATATTAATTGCAGTAGAGTACGTTTCAAAGTGGATTGAAGCACAATCTTTACCTCGTTGTGACGCTAAAAGTGTTTCAAGATTTTT
>NW_018234290.1:12281-13456 GCF_001263595.1 Phalaenopsis equestris
GAGAAACTAAAGTTATGACATGATTGGAAGATTAACTAGAAGAACTTTGAATCAGGACAAGAAGTTTTACTTTATAATACAAGGCTGAAGTTATTCCCTGGGAAATTGAAGTCTCGTTGGTAAGGACCCTTTACTGCGACTTAAGTTTATACTTACAAAGCTATTGAAATTGAAGATCAAAATACTGGAAATAGATTTAAAGTAAATGGACACAGATTAAAATTGTATTTTGACGGTAAAAGACCAAATTTTAAAGAGGTTTTAATGATCAGTCAACCTGAATACTACATGAATAGGTCGGGCTGACAACGTTAAACCAAACGCTTTATGGGAGGCAACCCATAATTATCTTTATTTTCATTATAATTATAGTAGTTTTATTTGAAATTATCGTTAGTTCATATTAGTGCGGTTTTTAGCAGTTTTAGGCAGGAGTTACTTCTTTTAAACTTAAAAATTCAATTCCTAAGTTCATATTTCCCCAAAAATAAAGTGAAACTCCACCAAATTCATCCCTATGGCGTCTACTTCCCCTGAAACCCATAGAATGTTAGTGTTCAACCGGAGAAAGTTCATTAGTGCGGAAGCGCAACAAATCTTCAATAAGGTACTAATAAAGAAAATATTAATCAAGAAATGAGGATTTGTAAATCAAGGATTGAATAATCTATTGACGGAAATTGAAGAGATGATTGTGCGATCAAGATGGGAAGTGCTGTGCTACACTACAGCCGCCGTAGTTGTTCCTGTGGTGAAGTAATTTTATGCTAATTTGCATCGAATCAACCAGGGAGTCGTCTATGTGCGAGGTAGATGGATAACGTTTACTCCTATTACTTCTACACGGATCAATGAGTTATATATGATCGAGAACGTCCCTGTCTGCCATTATTCCTATTATTCCAACTTCATCCTGACAAGAAACTTGATGAATGAGATCTACCAATATTTGACGGACGAAACTGAAGACTGGAAAATGAGAGAGAACGGGTATGTTAGTTTTTCTGTGACACTTCTAAACCCCGTTTCGTTTTTAAACACTAGAAGTTCTTCATTTCTGCAAAAAACTATTACTGATGATGAGGATTGGTAAAGTTTCTGAGGAAAGTGCTATTCTGAATTTTTGCATCCAAATGGGACTGCCGATTGATATGGACTGCCGATTGATATTGGAT
>NW_018234290.1:13599-16319 GCF_001263595.1 Phalaenopsis equestris
ACCCAAACTAGATGTTGTTAGGCTATGAAGATTAAAATGATATGATTATTATGGTGGATCAATCATCAGAATTCACTGCCTATTCAACCTTTAGCTCAGCACAAAACACTAGTGATCCTGCGCAGGATCAAGAAATTAGAGAAGGAGGTACAAAATGTTATGAATACAATTAATAATATCTCTGATTTCTTCGATCATCTAGACTGGAGGATGAAAGAACATTTTGATCACTCTGGAAAAATTGAAGGAAGTTTGATACAATTAATGAGAAAGATGAAATTGATAGAAGAGGACTCTACTGAAGAATTTCCATACTGACCCTTCTATAACCTCTTCGTTCATGTTCAATGATGTGCAATCAATGGGTGATCTAATGGGTGATCTCAGAGGAGAATCTAACACTGAATTTGAAGAATAGTAGGTTTAACTTGCTACCTGTCTGTCTATGTGTGTAATTTGGTTTGAACTTTATGTTTACTTTGCTTTAGAATTTTGCTTTTAGATCTCTATATAGTTAAGACTGAGCATAGGGTGTTTGTTTTCAGCGTTTTGAGTGTTGTGGCTTGGATTGTGATGCTGAATTGATGTATTAAGGTTGAGAAAATACCAAACTTAGGTGTGTTGTGTAACGTATATTGTAACCCTTGAAATTTATATATAATTGTGATGTTTTGTGTTCTGAATGTTTAATTGTGATAGTATGTCATTTAATCACTTAATTTTTTTTAATGGGGTTATTGTTTTAACCGGAAGGCGTTGTTTTATATGTATTGAAATTGATCGAAATCACAATGGTTTGAAATATGTCAAAAAAACCATAGAATTAAAACAATTTCAATAGAAATCACCGATGGCGCCCTCGACGCCGCCTACGGCACCCTCGACGCCGCCGACGACGGACTTTTCCCGAGTCTTAGGATCGAGACTTAAGATATTAAATTAATAGAGCTCGCTGATGGCACCAAAGACCCCACTGACGACGAGATCCTAAAAAAACACCTTTAACCCCAATTTTGACCAGTCAACCGCCACTATTCTTCATCCCCTTCCTCTAAAAAATGAAAATTTTGACCTAGGGCTTGAGAGATCTTGGATTTGGGGCGATTTCAAAGCATTTAGACACCAGATTTGATCATCTCTTGGTAAGAGCTTCACTCCAAACTAAAAATATTAGATTTTCACCATGAATTTCTTCCACATTGAGAAGAACCAGAAAATTTGAGAATATGAAGAAAATATTGGGAAGAAATTCATGGAATTTATTTTTGAACTCTTAGAATCACTCTTGGAAGCCATTATTTGCATACATATTTAAAGCATATTTTGAAATTTTTCTATAATTTTGATTAGATTAAAACGACTGGACAAAAAAAAAAGACAACTTGAGTTTGGCGAGTCTCGCTTCGTCAATGCGAAGGCTCAATCGAGAGTTACTTCAGTATGAGAGTCCGGGAGGAGAAATTGAATGACTTATTACCGAGCGAAGGTGGGAAAACTTCGGTTACACCACCAATAAGGTTGCTGCTAATATTGTTAAAGAGTTTTATGCCAATGTGTTCTATTATGAGGACGAAATCGTTCAAGTGCGGGGATTTTCTGTTGAATTTAGACCCGCCTGCATTAACTCCTTTTATGAAGTCCCAGACTCCTATAACTGCCATTATGATACCTCCAGTATGATGGAAGGCCCACCGAACGATGTGATCAACTTTCTCACTGATGGGAAAGGAACATGGAAGATAAAACAACGAAAACGGGTAAATTTTTTTGCTTCCATGTTAAATATCACATCTAAAGCGTGACACTATTTTATTCCCTCTACTCTGTTACCGACCTATCACCATAGTGAGGTAACAAGAGATAGAGCTATTCTGAATTTTTGTATTCAGAATAATAAAAATATAAATGTGAGGAGCATCATTTTTAAGAATATATTGACCACGGCAAGGAGTGAAACAAGTGGAGGTCTAGGATGTGGAGGTCTAGGACAACCTGACCTCATTTATGCACTTTGCCAACTTTTTAGAGTGGAAGCTGGAGATGATGAGGAGTGGTTTTACCCTATGAAACCCATTAGTAAAGCTAATTTGAAGACATATGAATCCCATGAAAAATGGAGTACTGGGAGTAGGAATCAAGAACCTTCTACTAGTAGAGATATCCCCTCTACTAGTTATGACCTTCCACCTTCTAGTTTCCCTACCCTGATTGATTTAATGAATGAGTTGACCTTGCAGTGAAAAAGTCTAGAGTTAATAAATGAAAAGATTGGAGGTTTAGAACGTAGACATGATTTAGATAGTGAGTATCTACAGAAGCATTCAGACTTTGAAATAGCTTACTACGAAGCTCAGGCCTGAAACTATAGAGGTGAGCCTGATGTTACTTTTCCTGAGTGCCCCCGATATACTCAGTATCAGCCCAATCCACCTGCTGACCAAGGAGACAAAGATATAGTTTGGGATTTTGACATTTGATAGTAATTAATATACTTTTACTTTTATTTTTGTAAGTTTTGTAATAGAAATAGATGTTTGTGTGTCAATAGTATCATTTTTATTAATATGTTGTAATTGGATAATTTTTAATTATTGTTATAATTGTTTGGTGTGGTAGTTGAAATTTGTTAAATTGTAATGTGATGTAATTTTTATTTTTTATTTTTCATTTTAATTGTAATTATTTTGTTACAGACCAGGTGAAGTAGAAATTTTGAGGAC